>NC_073395.1:37588241-37728241 GCF_028641065.1 Leucoraja erinaceus
CTCCCTAATGGTCGAAAGTGGTTTCCGCGTAGTCGAGGCTTCTTCTATGTTCCTGCGATTGTTTCAACAAAACCAAAACCGGCCTCGACTAAAAATAGGTTGCTGTTTGGTCGAAGCCAGTGGAGTGGAGTTGCTATTTACTTACAGGCAGTCGAAGGCAATCTCCTTCGCTGACCGCCCATTTTGATTGACTCATTGGGGTTTTCAGCAAAGATCCTGTTGGATCTTTGGTTTTCAGGACCTAGAAGATCCGCCGGAAAGTAAAATGCCCGCTAACTTTATTAAACTTCTTAAAACTGTCTCCATTCCTTCTCCTCCCCCCTTCTTCCTCCTTCTCTCCCCTTCTCTCTCTCCTTCTCTCTCCCCTTCTCTGTCCTTCTCTCCCATTCTTTCCCTTTCTCTCCCTCTCTAAAGGACTTACCGTGCTCTGTAGCAGCTGTTTACCTTCCTCTTCATCGCGCAGACAACGCTCCTCCGCTGTCTCTGGCTCCCACCTTCGCGATGTGTGTGTGTGTTTGTGTGTGTGTGTTTGTGTGTGTGTGTGTGTGTTTGTGTGTGTGTGTGTGTGTGTGTGTGTGTGTGTGTGTGTGTGTTTGTGTGTGTGTGTGTGTGTGTGTGTGTGCGGTCAAGTAGCAAAGATCCTGTTGGATCTTTGGTCAGTTGATGCAGCTCACGCTTCGGTCGAGGCTTTCCAGGCAAGTGACCAAAACGTCTGGCGACTCATGGAAACCTTGGGTGGGGCGCAAGGTCTCCAGAGGTTTCCGTTCAGGTTTCCTAAGTGGGACAGGGGTATAAGGTACAGTGCTCAAATATCACTGTACCTTAATTGGTGCATGTGACAATAAATGTGAACTTGAACCTCTTTGATGACCCTCGTACTATCCTTGATCGGACTTTGCTGGCTTTACCTTGCACTAAATGTTATTCCCTTATCATGTATCTATACAGTGTGAATGCATTGATTGTAATCATGTTTTGTCTTTCTGCTGACTGGTTAGCATGCAACAGAAGCGTTTCACTGTACCTCGGTACACACGACAATAAACAATAAACTAAACTCCCAGGATGATGTTTGCCTTATTATAGTGGGTGGAGTTGCAGCCTCACACAAGCTCTGCCAGAGAATCCCAGAAGCATTGAGGGTCTGTCCCATTTGGACGTCATTTGCGCATCATGCAGGTGTCGCACGAAGATTTCGTGAATCCCCAAATCCTGGGGCACCACGCGCGATTGCGCGTCACTGCCTACGCCACCACACGCGTCAGGTCGCTTGTATCGTGTCACGTATATGGTGTTGCGTAAATGCCGCACAAATAACGCCCAAGTGGGACATGCCCTTTAGAAACCTGAATGACTGGATTGCTGCTTTTTGTGCTTGAAGGACAGTGGTATTGGTACACAATAATATCATCATTATGTGCAGGCCAATGTGGCTAAATAATACAAAGATACAAAGATTCACTTCAAAGTCGATAGGATTCTGCCAGAATTATCTTTGGCATAATAGTAATTCCACAAAGATTGATTGGGTTGTAATTAGTTGAGGATATTAATTGCTTGTAATTTATTGCATTACTCTCGGACACTTGCTAATTTTATCAGTGTTAATTTGCTATCAATCACTTTATATTAAAGGTTGTTGATGAAAGCCACTGAATCTGGATCACACAGAGGTAATTGGTGTGAGGTTCAAACAGTAATCACAGGAAATCTGCCAACAATGATTTAACCATTTCCAGAGGGGAATGTTACTTCAATTCATTTAATTCATTTGGACGCATGAAAATAATGCTTCCAGATATATTGAGTTTATTAAGAAGGATGCTGGCGTTCCAACACTGATTGAATACATTCTCAATCAATCATGGGATTCATTTGCCCTTACAAATACTGAGCCAGTTGAACTGAATTTTGGATGCAATATACTAACCTGCGATTTAGTGCATAAAATCAAAGAAAAAAATCTACATCTAGAACTTGCAAGCTTATACCGTGGGTTTTGCTGGGGATTCGTACTGCCCCGAAAGGGGACTTGGCTTCTTCCTCTGCGGAATTAGCATATGGTGCTCCGCTTATGACTCCGGCGGCACGTGGGTTGCAGGAGCCGCCCTCATCTGTGTTGGTCCGTTTGCGGGAGAAGGTGCGCACTCTCTCTCCTGTCCCGATGTCTCGCCATGGTGTGGTGTCTTCCCACGTTCCGTCTGCTCTCCAGGACTGTTTCTTTGTGTTCCTGCACCGTGACCCGCATCGCATGCCTCTGCAGTGGCCGTATGAGGGGCCCTTCCGGGTGCTGCAGCGTGGACCGACAACTTTTGTTTTGGTCATGGGGGGGGGTCGGCGTGAGACTGTGTCTGTGGCTCTTTTGAAGTCGGCCCATGTAGACAGCCAACCTGTGCTGGTGGCCCAGCCTCGTCCTTGGGGGCGTCCGCGGTCCCGGCCGCTCCCGCCTTCGCCTTTCCGGTTGTTTCCCCTGTGGGGGGATGTGCGCACGAGGTCCGGCCGCCTCGTTCGTCTGCCCTTTTGTGCCTCCAGTTCTTGGGGGGGGGGGATCCTGTGGCGCCACCCGGTGGTTTGGCCACTTACTGTACGAACACTCGCAGTCGGGGGGCAGGGTCATGTGACTGAGTTTGTCGGGAAGGAGTTGTCACGGGGTTTAGGGGTTTGCCTTGGTATAAATAATGAACCCTTGGGTAACCTTCCCCCATTCGCGTGTGTGCCGATCTCTTTACTGTGTTAATAAAGATCTCTTTGTTTCACCACACATGGCTTGCTTATTTACCTGACATAAGTCCTTCTTTTCTGGAGCTTTACCTAAAAATGATTCACTTCCAACTCATACCCAAAAGCTCACTTGTGGTGCACGAGTGAATTAAAAGCTTTTGTGACACGTTGCAAGCTAAGTCCAAAGCCATCGGAGAGAGTGAGTATGTGCATGTGTGGGTCGTAAACAATTGTGTATGAGGAGGCATGCCTTTTTAGATATAAGACATCAAACAGAATTACAAAGAAACAAATGAAAACATAAAAAAAGAAGCAGGTCAGATATTTTAAAATGAAGTAAAATGTCCTAAGATCACTGTTTACATGAGCTCTTCCAGTGCCGTTCTTGAAGTGATCGTCTGCTGGGACACATCTCCCAACTCATTGATAAAACACACAGCAGTGACGAGCTCTCTCACACACGTGACCGGCTGCACTGTAAATGAAGCAAACAAAGCTTTCCCAGCCAGTGAGACATTCACAAACGTTCTGATTTCCTTGAGGCAAGTGAAAAAAAAGGATTGAAAGTTAAATTGCAAGATTAAGAACATAATTAAAAACGGTCAAAAAAACTCAAATAATAATCTTTATATTTTTCCAACAACCATTTCTTGCAGACGTTTTCAGGGGCATTTTGTCTTTGATTCATGTTAAACTGACTGAGGTTCAGCAGTAGAACTCCCAGTATTAGAACTGTGACACTCATATATGTTGATGCCATCCTGTTCTATATAGCCTGTGCTTAGTAAAATGCTAGCAACGAGCATTCATCAATGATTCTTGACCTGATCATATTTAGGCAACAAATTTGTCATTTTTTCTTAAGGAGCTCATGGTTAATAACATGAATTGACCGGATATTTTGCTTTAATTTGGCATATGCATCCTAATCCACACAGAAGCTCACTGGAATATTCATTACAGTGCAACAAATGAAGCTCAGTTGCTCCAGTTTACGGAAGTGCAATAGTGTAATGTAAAGTTCTGTGTTGTGGTTCGATGAACAAGTCAAGTAAGTAAACTGAAAGCATTTCTTGCCAAAAGAAATCTTATCCTCTGCTTTCAGTTGCTAGGCAGTATGCAACATCAGGAGACTACAACATTAGGTAGAAGGCAAACCAACGCAGTTTCATTATTTCAAGGAAGAAATGTCATGAATGTGAACAATAATTACTCCCCTTTCAATTTCTGTGCTTCAAGGGATATTTCACATTTCTGAAAATGATATTCATGAAGATTGGGGTAATTATAACAACTTCCTTATACATAAATGGTAAAATTGAAATGGAATTGAGATGTATGTTTTCTGAAAAAAGTATAAAATTAATAAATGAAATTAGGTTCGCGACATTTGCTATTTGACACAATGTCTGCCAGCTGCCATATTGATGAGAGTTTAGCCTATCCATAGCTAATGCCACCAGAAGCATAGAGACCAGGAATTACACAACACTAATCAATATGCAATGGTTAATTGAAGCCAGTTGCAATGAATAATAATACAATACTACAACTATAACCCGCTTGTTTAGTTTAGTTTGGAGATACAGTGAGGATACAGGCCCTTCGATCCACCAAGTCCGCATCGACTAACAATCCCTGCACACTTCTTCCGCAATAACAATCAGTACAGGGGCAGCTCAAGGCTGTGTGCTCAGCACCCTGCTCTACTCACTCTATACTCATGACTATGTAGCTGGACAACGTGTGAACTCTATCCTCAAGTTCACTGACAACACCAGCATTGTTAGACACATTACAGATGCTGATGAGTCAAGTTCAAGTTACATTTATTGTCACATGAACCAATTGGTACAGTAAGATTTGAGTTACCATACAGCCAAACAAATAAAAAGAACACAATGCTTGATAGAATTTAACATAATCATCCACGCACAGCGGAATCAACGTTTTCCACTGTGAGCGAAGGCAATAAAGTTCAGTCATCTTCCTCTCAGTTCACCTGTGGTCGGGACCTTTGAGCCCTCGCAGCTACGGTGGGCCGGTGTTCAGGCCCTCTCACCAGGATGATCGAAACTCTGGCATCGGAACGGAAGAACACACTCAGGAATTGGAGTTTCCGAATTGGCTACTTCCTACCGGAGGCCACAGGCCGAGCTGGGCAGAGATTCAACACTGGCGACCCTCGGCAAAGGATCCCAGGACTCCACGATGTTAAAGTCAGAGTATAGAAGTGAGATCGGTCAACTGACCAAATGGTGCCAGCACAAAAACCTGGCACTCATTGTCAGTAAGACCAAGGAACTGATTGTGGACTTTGGAAGAGGAAGAATGAGGACCCATAAACTTGTCTATATCGACAGGATGATGGTGGAGAGCTTCAAAAGCTTCAAATTCCTGGGTGTGCATGTTTCTGAAGATCTTAACTGGACCAAGCACACTGATGCAATTATAAAGAAAGCACATCAACGTCTCTACTTCCTGAGAAGATTACAGAGATTCGGTATATCAGAGAGGATTCTCTTGAACTTCTACAGTTGTACAGGTTAGGCAACTGAACGCCCAAGAGCGAAGAAGACTGCAAAAGGTTGTGAACACTGCCCAGTACATCACGGGTTCTGATCTCCCCACCATCAAAGGGATTTACCAGAGTTACTGCGTCAAAAAGGCAGGAGGCATCATCAGAGACCAACACCACCCTGGCCACACATTCATTTCACTCCTGCCACCAGGAAGAAGGTACAGGGGCCTGAAAACTGTAATGTCCAGGCTCCAGAACAGCTTCTTCCCTACAGCCATTAAACACTACAACATGCAAATAAGCTCTGAACTACAGACTATTATTGTTATTATTGCACTATTATTGTTTCTTTGTTTTATATGTGTACGTATGCGTGCGTGTGTGTGTGTGTGTGTGTATAGATACACGTTGAACTTTTTTTTCCTCATCTATCTATCTATCTATCTATTATTATATAAAAGTCTGTGGCTGCCGCCTGCCGTCCGGCTGCCGGCTGCCTTTCTTCCTTTTGATTCGCTGCTCCTTCCTATCAGCTTCCAACACACTTCGAAACAAAGTTGCAAGACAGGAACACTGAACTTTTCACTGCTGCAGCAGGCAGGGGAGGTGCAATTGAGGGAGGCAGGGGAGTGCTGGAAACTTACATTTGGCAACGGCTTCAGTTCCATTGGAGGAGACGGGTGCATGGTGGAATATTGGGTTGGGGGAATCACACCATTGGGGGAGCAGACCCAACGGGTCTGCACTTGGTCTAGTATATTACTAAAACTCTGTTCTTGACCGGTTTTGGCTTTCTGTGCTGCGGTTTCCGAGAGTACGCCGCCACCTACGGCCGTCATTTTTGGCCACCTCGCTCAGAGCCCCCCTCCGCCGCATGTGTGCCGAGGATTTTTCCCGTCGATGAAAATTGACAGAGATATTAATGTTTTTACAACATTCCCCATTCTCTCTGCTGCCCCCGCTGGAGGGAGGGGGAGGGAATATAAAACCAGGAAGTGGTGTGCCTCAATCAGTCTCTGCAAGTGGTGTGCCTCAATCAGAGCTTTGAATGACACTGACAAATGTCTACAGCACTGTGAGTACCCTTAATTTGGTATGAAAATGAAAATATGGTTAGAGGTAAAAAAGCACTGCCTGCAAATGGTTGTTTGGGTTTGGGTTGAAGTAAAAAGGCACTCTCTCTCCCCCCCCCCCTTCCTTCTCTCCCCCCCCCTCCCTCTCCCCCCCCCCCCCCTCCTCTCCCCTCTCCCCCCCCGCTCTCCTCTCCTCTCCCCCTCTCCTCCTCTCCTCTCCCCTCCCCCCTCTCTCCTCTCCTCCCCCCTCTCCTCTCTCCCTCCCTCTCCTCTCCCCCCCTCCCTCCCCTCTCCCCCTCTCCTTCCCCCCTCTCCTCCCCCCCCTCTCCTCCTCCCCCCCCCTCTCCCCAATCCCCCCTCTCCTCCTCCCCCCCCCCTCTCCTTCCCCCCCCTTCTCCCCCCCCTCTCCTCCCCCCCTCTCCTCCCCCCTCCTCCCCCCCCCTCCCCTCCTCTCCTCCCCCCCCCTCCTCCCCCCTCCCCTCCCCTCCCCCACCGTCCCTCCCCTAAACCCCCCTCCCCTCCACACACCCCTACCCCCTCCCTGCTTCCCACCTCTCCCCGCCCCCTCATCTCACCCCCCACTCAGCACTCCTTCTCTCTCTCCCCCCCCTCTCTCCCCCTCTCCTCTCCCCCCCCTCTCTCCCCCCCTGCTCTGCCCCCCTCCCCCTCTCCCCCCCCTCTCTCCTCCTCCCTCTCTCCTCCCCCCCCCCCTCTCTCTCCCCCTCCTCCCCTCTATTAGCGTGAGTGCGGGGGGGGGGGGGTAGTTAGTGTGTGATGCTGCATGCCGCCTCCCCCCCCCACAACCGCACGTTGGGGGAGCAGACCCAACGGGTCTGCACTTGGTCTAGTATATTATATTGTTTACAGTGTACTATGTTTACATATTCTGTTGTGCTGCTGCAAGTATGCATTTCATTGTTCTATCTGGGACATATGACAATAAAACACTCTTGACTCTCGACTATTACACTCTACCAGGGGTGGGGAATCCTTTAAAGTTGGAATGCCACATTAAGTGAGCTGTAATCTAATAAGGCCGCATCCAAGAAATTTCAATTAGATATACTTCAAAAAGTACATTATTTTGTTAAAATAGCCATCATGACTTACTAATGTTTTAATTGTGGCCGTCAGTCAGGGAGGATTATGTCGTTTAATCTTCTTTTAGTCTTTGGTATTTTAAATACGTTCATTTTAAGATAAAAATAAAAATAATAAAAGAGGAAAAAAGCATATTAATATCAATAAAAGGATTCAAAAGGCCGCACTTAATGGCCTAGAAGGCCACATGCGGCTTTAAGGCCGCAGGTTCCCCACTCCTGCACTATACTATACACACTAGGGACAATTTACAATTATACCAAGCCAATTAGCCTAAATTCCTGTACGTCTTTCGAGTGTGGAAGAAAACCGAAGATCCCGGAGGAAACCAATGCAGGTCACGGGGACAACGTACAAACTCCGTACAGATAAGCACCCGTAGTGCGGATCAAACCTGGGTCTCTGGCGCAACTCTACCGTTGCGCCAGAGATGAAGATACATGATGGCAACAGGAAAGCCTTTGGACCAGAACTGGCTAACAGGATTGTCAAACACTTTCACATTTGATGTGGATTTGTTTTACTAAACTATATTATGATTGCACATCTTTGATATTTGTTAAGATTTGTTCTGAGTGACTTCAATACTTCAGTATGGGGCAGTTGCTCCCACATAAAAGTGCATTTCTAAGCTTTATCCTATATCTTCCCCTTGGCTCTACCTGTTGTATTTGAGTTTGACATTTTAAATTATATATAGTTTTATCTAATTTGATTGGCTAGCATGCAAAACAAAGCATTTCACTGTACTTTGGTACATATGGCAATAATAAATCTGAACCTAAAGAAGGAAGGAAGAGCTTTTAACAAAGTTCTTACGAGTCCCTGAAAACCCTCTCCCAGGGTGTTCAGGAAACTATTCTCTGACCACTGGGAAGAACAGCAAGCAAGTCCTCTCTGAAATTCAACCTCCACCCCTCTTCCTCTCAGCCTGCAAGTGAAACATTACAGCAGGGTAAGGACTTGAGTACCAACGGCTGCCAAGTTTGTTAACCATTATGTCAAATTTATGTAGGTTTCCTATGCATAATTTGCACTAAAATCAGTTTTAAATGCATTGGAATATATAGACATCACTTTCAGGTCAATCAATGATCATTGGGAAATGTGCCTTGGCATTCTGGACACAATTCTCCTTCAAATGGCAGCCACTTAACCAGCATCATATCATATTTATCATATCATAATGTCACGGAGTGCATGTTTTCTTGCCTGTTGACCTTACTCATTAACATAAAAAAGGAGCACATTGTTTAGAGATCACGAGAGAAATTGTAATTAAAGGGCTAATGTCACAATGCTACTTCAAATTCACTTCAATTTTTTCCTAACCCCTTTCCAAAAACATTGCACAAAAAGGACGTTTCTTCCACAAAGGAAATATTGACATTTGACCTTGTTATTGATCAGCAAGGAGAAAAAAAACTGCAGTCATTCAGTGCCTTCTACTATCTCTTGTTGTTCGGAAGAGCTGGTGAAGAACATTGAATCTCAGGATATAGAGCAGGAGGAGATTCCTCAACTCTTCGAGCCTGTGTGGAAGGGACAGGAATAGAGGGGCGGGGGGGGGGGGGGGGGGGGGGGGGGTGGGGAAGGTAAAGGACACAAAAATTGCAGATGGTGAATCTTGAGAAAAAACACAAATGAAAAAAAGTATTGCAGAGTGAGATATGCACATGAAAAACATGCAAATACAACACTAAGTCGGCATTGGTCTCTCACACAGTGCCATTTTGTGGTTTTTTGATTGAATAATTTTTAATGCATAATGTGCTTTCATAAAATAACATGGTATTATTTCTTGAAGAAAGACAAAGCAGTGAAACCATTATCATTTGTTTCACAGACCATCTCCAAGGAAATGGGGAGTTTGTTTACTGGTAATCATTGGTTTGAAGACTGGAATGAATGTTGTACTTTCCTCAATAATGTGAAGAAATACTAAATGACATAGGCATTCTTAAGGTGTCTAAGATTAAGGAAATATTTGAAATGAAGAATATAATTAGTGGGAGTGGTGGGAATTAGCAATGTCATTAAAACATGAAACCTTAGACGACATGAAAGAAATATAAGAAAAAAGCATGGTATGCATGCAAGGAAATTGAATCTGATCTGAAATAGATATTAGTGGAGGCTGACTCCTGATAAAAGAGAAGATATTTTTTTAAAGTGTGAAGGATTAAGCAAAGGATTAAATAAGAAGAATGAAAACATGGTATACATGAATTAGAGTTATGAGATGTCAGTTTTAGCATGGCTCAGTTGGTACCAATCTGAGACAAAAGATTAATTGTTTAAGTCCAAACAAAAATGTGCACGTTTACTCGAGATTTCCATGGTGCTAAAGAAATGCTATAGCCCTGCGTATTTGTCAAAACCTAATGTGGACAACCTCCAGTGTTTTCATCTCTGTAATATGTGAGTTGTGTAGGCAGCATAATGTTCCCAATTGTGGAAATTAAGTACAAATTACACACTCCTGATTGCATATTACTTTTTCTCATTCTTGCTATGTCGTGATTATTTTTCCTAAACCAAATCCATGGGCTGAACATGATGAAGTAATCTGTTGATTGAACATATCACTGCAGATTGGCCAATTTTGTGAGTGAAAGTTCTTACCAGTTTATACTTCAAAAGCATGTACATGTTTAAGATATAAAGCAAAAGTGCCATAGGATATTATACACTCAAGACCCTCATCAGAGAGTTAAAGATATTTATGTCTTGAAAGGAGAATAATTACCTATTTCTCCAGTGCTCAATGAACAAAGAGGTCTTCAGATAAATCCTGCTTTCTAGCTTTAGGTGTGTAGATTGGCACAATGTGATACAATGAGCCCTCATCTATGTTTTTTTTAGATTTGTTGAGGATTTCTGTTTCAGGCTGTGTGGCCCTGAACCTCACTAACCCTCATTCCTTCCACATTCCCAACCCTCATTCCTTCTGGATTTATGCCCAGAATCTATGGCCTCCAACAAAAAAATCTTCCTATTCACAGTAGTGTTTCTCAAAACAAAGTTACTCCTCAATTAAGTTTCTCCTTACCCTCCACTGCAGTAAAGAAATTAACCCAGCCATTTCTCAAAACATAACTTAATCAAACGGCCATTTGTTTATAATTCTTATTCTCCTGCAATCCTACCACATCCTTCTTGTAATATTCTTGCAAACATTATGCCATGATCTAAATGCAACAATGTATGGAAACATAAAGAACCAGACAATGAGAATTTATACATTGCCAACAAAACTGTTGACAAATTAAAGTTGTCCAACAAAGGATGACTCGGGGGTATTAGAAATAGAAAATAAGGAGAGCAGGTGAATTAAATGTGTATTTTGTATCAGATCTTCCTAGCGAGGATTCAAGTGATATCCCAGAGATAGATGTAAAATGGAACTGGAAGTGAGGGAGAAACCCAGAAAAAATAAAATCATCATGGAAGCAGTGATAAGCCAATTGTTGAAGCTGCCAGCTGCTCAGTCACTGGGTCCAGATGATCTTCATTCTTCAGTGCAAGAAGAAATGGCTTGTAAGGTAGTTGATGAATTGTTTTTAATTTTCTAAACTTACTTTATGCAAGGAATGTTCTGTTTGACTGATAAATAGCAAATGTAATGCCTTTATTCATAAAGGGAGGGAGAACAAAAGCAGGAAACTGCAGGCCTTCTAATTAAACGACTGTCATCGCGAATATGGCAGAAGCTATTATTTAAGAAATCAGAAAATGTCATCAAACAAAGTCCACATAGTTTTACAAAATGAAATTATGTTTGAATAACATCATGTGGATAACAAGAACTGGTGGATACACCATAGTTAGAATTTCAGAAGGCATGCGATTAGATATTGCATTAAACTTACTTTCTGAAAATAAAATCTTATTGTATAGCAATAATGTATTGCCATGGATAGATTAGCTGGTTAGCATGAAACGGTGAGCTTTTTTTCTGGATGGCAAAATATAATGACCAGTGTACCACAGGCATAGTGGTGAAGCCTCAGCTTCTTACAATTTATATACATAACTCATGGCAAGGAAGGTATATGGTGGGCATATGGTGTGCTTGGCATTCATAGGTCGGGATAAAAGTCAGGAAGTCATGATGCAGCTTTATAGGACCGGTTTAGCCGCATTTGGAGTATTGTGTGCAGCTCTGGTCACCCCATAACAGAACAGAACAGAGGGTTTGGAAGGGTGCAGAGTAAGTTTATGAGAATAATGCCTAGACTAGGGTATTTAAGCTATAGGGAGAGGTTGGACAGACTAGGATTGTTTGCTCTGTAACACAAGAGGTTGCGGGGAGACCTTATTCACATTATTCTCTTTATCGTGTATCTGTGCACTGTAAATGGCTCGATTGTAATCATGTACTGTCTTTCCAGTGACTGGTTAGCGCGCAACAAAAGCTTTTCACTGTACCTTGGTACACGTGACAATAACAAAACTAAACAGATAAAAGTACAGGTTGAACACTGATTTTCTGGCACCCTCTGTCCAGAGATTTTCTGGATTATCCATTTTTCTGGAGCAACAGAGGTCACATGATAATGAAACAGCACAGCACCCCTGACCCACTAATGACTCCCCTCCTGTATATTCCAACTCGCAATGTGCACCAGCGAGCTCTTCTTCACCCACAGCATGTTCCAGAGACATGTCTGCTGTTGCAGCTCAGGTTGTAGCACTAAGGAACATTGCTCTGGTGGCGCTTTCTTCAGGTTGCCGCCCCCCCCCCCCCCCCCCCCCCCCATTTCCCCCACCTCCTGCTTCCTCTTCTTATGCTTATGACTTGTGAGACAAAGATAGGTAGGAAAGTAAGTTATAAAAGAGAACAAGGGTGTAGGTAGGTTACATGAACGCACAAAGATTTGGCAAATTGGTAAAGTGGGAAATTGACAGATGAAAAGAACGGCAAATATTTAAATGGTGAGTTTGCAGAATTCTGGCATGCAGAGGAATCTTGGGGTCCTCGTGCATGATTTGCAAAATGCTAGTATGGACTTACAACAAGTATTTGAAGAGGCATTATTGCTAGAATAGAACAAAAATAGGGAGATTGTGTTTCAGTTATATAAAGCATTAATGAACCTACACCAGCAGTATTGCGCTGTCAACTTTAATTTAATGAAGTGTAAGGAACAACTGCAGATGCTGGTTAAAATCGAAGATAGACACAAAATGTTGGAGTAACTCAGCGGGTCAGGCAGCATCTCCAGGAGAGAAGGAATGGCCGACGTTTCGGGTCGAGACCCTTCTTCAGACTGATATCAGGGGAAGGGGTGGGACAAAGATAGAATGTAGCCGGAGACAGTAAGACTAGTGGGAGAACTGGGAAGGGGAAGGGGTCGGAGAGAGAAGGCAAGGGCTATTTGAAGTTGGATGTCAATGTTCATACCGCTGTGGTGTAAACTACCCAAGCATAATATGCCTATTTTATCGCTTCATCAGTCTGAAGAAGGATCTCGACCCGAAACGTTGCCTATTTCCTTCGCTCCATAGATGTTGCCTCACCTGCTGAGTTTCTCCAGCATTTTTGTCTACAAGCTGCTGTTCCACCAATTTGTACTGCCTCTGACCATGGAGGCAGCCCAGGACAGAAAGGTCAGATTGGGAATGGAAGGAGGACTAATTTAAGAAGTATGTGCATGTGTTGGAAGAACTTAGAAGGTGTTCACTGAACCCTGAAATGCACAGGTCATCTATGAGGAAAGGTTGAACTGGCTAGCTTTTATCTGCTTAAATTTACAAGAAAAGAATGATGACTTGATTGAAACATTTTGAGGGATCTTGACATGGTGGATACAAATGTTTCCTCGTGGTACAAGAGTCTAGAACTAGTGTTCACTGTTTTGGAAAAAGTGGTCACCCATTTAAAACAGCGATGAATTTAAAATATTCCTCTCAGCCTCATTAGTTCTTTGACTGTTTTTCTCAAAAGATAGTGGAAAGAGAGACTGAACACTTTAAAGACAAGGTTTGATAGATTCTTTATGTGAAAGATTACTGTGGGTAGATGAACTGGAAAGTTAAAGGTACATCAATTCAGCTAACACATTATTAAATAGCAGTACAGCTTGAGTATTATTACAAATGCTGGAGTAACTCAGCGGAACCGGCAGCTTCTCTGGATAGAAGGAACGGGTGACGTTTCAGGTATAGACCCTTCTTCGGTGAGTGTCAGGGGAGACACAGAGATAAGGAAGGTTAAGGTGTGAAAACGAAACATCAAAGTGGACGTAGATCAAGGGAAATGTAGAATAGATAATTGTTAGCTAGAAGAAGGTGACAAGGAAGCATGCAGAAATAAAAATGTAATCGTCAGATTGGTCGAGAGAACTAGTAAGGGGGAGGGATGGAGGGAGAGAGGGAAAGCAGGCGTTACTTGAAGTTAGAGAAGTCAATGTTCATACCGCTGGGTTATAAGCTGCCCATGCGAAATATGAGATGCTGTTGTTGCAACCTGCCCTGGGTCTCACTCTGACAATGGAGGAGGCCTGGGACAGAAAGGTCTGTGTCGGCACAAAATGCTGGAGTAACTCAGCAGGCAGGCAGCATCTCTGGAGAGAAGGAATGGGTGACGTTACGGGTCGAGACCCTTCTTCTTCAGAAGAAACCTTCAGGTCACTCCTTTTGGGTCTCCCTCCCGAAACGTTCCCCCTATCATCCTTATTCTCACTCCAGGATGCTGCCTGTCCCGCCCCCCTCCCGTCTGATGCCAGCATTTTGTGTCCTATCTACCTCCCTTTAAAGCTTCCTCTGCAGATCCTCCTCTCTCACATAAGGTCTCGACCGGAACGTGGGAAGGTGATTGAGATCTGAGCCTGTCCCGTTGACCTCCTCCAGCGACGCTCCTAGTGAGGGGAAAGCAGCAGAACAGGGAGATGAGGGGATGGAGTGGGAATGGGAAGGGGATTGAATCTGAGGGGAGTTGAGGGAATGGGGCTCCTCAGAGGGGATAGGGAACAGGGATGAGGGGATGGAGGGGTAAGGAGGGGAAGGGAGTGAGGGGAGGGGAAGTTAGGGGAGGGGAAGTGAGGGGAGGAGAGGGGGAGGTAAGAGGAGGTGAGGGGAGAGGAGGGAGGTGAGGGGATAGGGAGGGGAGGTGAAGGGGTAGTGAGGGGAAGGGAAGTGAGGGGAGGGGAAGGAGGGGAGAGAGGGGAGGTGAGAGGAGGTGAGGGGATAGGGAGGGGAGGTGAAGGGGGGAGGAGGGGAGGAGAGAGAGAGAGAGAGAGAGAGAGAGGAGGAGAGAGAGGGGGAGGGAGGGGAGGGAGGTGAAGAGGAGGAGGGGGGGGGGGGGAGGTGAGGGGCGGTGAGGAGAGAGGAGAGAGGTGAGAGGAGAGAGGAGAGAGGAGAGAGGAGAGAGAGAGGAGGAGAGAGGAGGGTGAGGGGAGGAGAGGGGAAGTGAGGGGAGAGGAGGGGAGGAGAGGAGGTGAGAGCTGAGGAGGAGGAGGTGAGGGGCGGTGGGAGGAGGGAAGGGAGGGAGTGAGTGGGAGGGGAGGTCCTTACCCCGCCTTCTCTCTGCCGCCGCCCAGTGGCTGGAGTCGCGCGTTTAGCCGCCCGGCTGTGGCGTCACGGGTGCGCGCGCCTGCGCGGGACGCCTGGTGCCAACGGGCTCGGCTCGGCTCGCGATGGGTGGGTGTGGGGGGGGGGAGCGGCGGTTGGGGGCGGTGTGGGTCAGGTCATGTACCCACCGGGCCATGGAGCAATCTGGAGGAAGAGATGGGGTGGGGGATCTGGTAGGATATACGTGAGCGATCTGGAGGGAGCGATGGAGGTGATAGGGAAGGGGGGAGGGAGTGAGACAGACACACACAGTGCTGGAGTAACTCAGCGGGACAGGCTGCATCTCTGGAGAGAAGGAATGGGTGACGTTTCGGGTCGAGATCAGACGGAGAGAGGAGGATCTGGAGGGAGGAAGAAGATAGGGAGGTAGGAAGGAGTTAGAGAGGGGGCAATCAGACGGGAGGGGGGCAGAGAAGGTAGGGAGGAGGGTCCAGAGGGAGTGAGGGAATAAGGGAATGATAGGGGGAAGGTGATATGGAGGGAGAAGGCAAAAGGAGTGAGGGAAGGTGGATAGGGGGTATAGGAAGGAAGGGGGTTTAGAGATATTGGGGGGGGGGGGGGGGGGGGGGGGAGAGGTAGGGAGAAGGAAGAGAAGGAGGAGATTTGCACTGCCTGGAAAAAGCGTGGGGCCGTTGTGGTGGAATAACTTTACCCCTCTCTGTGTCAGCGCGACACCACCCTCCTTTCGGTCCATCATCCACGTTTAGGTATACACTGACTGACAACTAACTGCCTGTCACTCTTTTAGGTTGCTGTCAGGATTAGTGGGAAGCCAAGAAATCTTTACGTTATCATCGCTGTCTATTATGGATTCAAGAGCTGATGGGATAATCAGTCATGCCGTTGTTCAAAGGGATAATGTCATGGACCATTTGTGATTGCACCAGCAAAAACAAAGACATCAGTCGTCTAATCTGATATCCTGGGATTGAATGGTCAGCGTCTTCCTGGCAGCCACATTCTGCTGCTGATATCCTATGATTTGGGTTTTTTGTTTGGAAACAAAATCTTCTGTCCGATCAAGCTGAATACGGGAAAAGTAGGTGAATTTTCCACCCATTCCTGGCCAGAATTTAATTAGTCGTACAAAATGAGGAGGATACTAAGTTTTGCAAAGAAAAAGAAAAGACTTTCACCGAATACTTCAGACAATGCAGGTGAAATGCTCGTAGGTTATGAATTGAAAGGGAAAGATTTGGGAAAGCTGCACAAAGCTGCTTCTGTTGGGGATTTGACCAAACTCCGGCAGCTCATTAAGAAAAATAATATCAATGAACTGGATAAACAAAACAGGTAAGAAAGCACAATATCAATCAAACTTTTATTGTTGCAATGTATACTTTCTTAGTGCATTGAATGTTTCAGTCATTGGAATTCAATGTCACATCTGCAACAGCCTTACCAGATCCTAGCTCGAAGCTAATGGGCCAGAAATTGTCCGGAGTACTGCATAATTAGTTTAGTTTGGTTTAGAGATGCAGCATAGAAAATAACACTTCGGTCCATTGTCCCCACCACCCATCTATCGCCTGTTTGGACTAGTTCTATATGTTAGAGTCTGAAGAAGGGTCTCAACCCAAACGTTACCTATTCCTTTTCTCCAGACATGCTGTCTGACCTGCTGAGTTACTTCAGCTTTTTGTGTCTATATCTTTGGCTTAAACCAGCATCTGCAATTCCTCCCTACACACTTCTCATCCACTCCATGCACACAAGGGGCAATTTACAGATGCCATCTACCCGACAAACCCACATATTTTTGGGATGAGGGAGGAAACTGGAGCACCTGAAGAAAACCCATGTCATCATAAAGAGAATGTGCATACGACACAGCACCCAAAGTCAGGATGGAACCCGGGTCAATGGCAACTTTGTGGCAGCAGCTCTACCCGCTGCGCCACCGTGCTGAGGATTATTTGTTTGACCATTTTTAATATTGTGAACCTGAATGTTTTGTGTTTCTCTGGATGACTCTCGGAATAGGAGATCAGCATTTTCTTCCCTTACTATATTTTGGCAAATTACAATTCAGTAACTTTGAAATGTCCACTGTAGTTTTGTTGGTATATTCATACTTCCTGAGATGGTGTAATTTTATGAGAGGCTTAGATAGGGAACCATTTTCTCAGGGTAGAAATGTCAAGACTAGAGAGCAAAGCTTGAAGATGAGAGGGGCAAAGTTTAAAGAAGATGTGTGAGGGCATTTTTTTTTTAACTTAGTGCTGAGTGACAGGGATGTACTGCCAGGGATGGTGATGAAGCCAGATACAATATTGGAGTTTAAGAGGCTTTTAGATAGGCACTTGGGTATGCAGGAATGGGGAGAAACGGATAACGTACAGCCGGTGATTAGTTTCACTTGAAATAATATTTTTCACGGACAGTGTTTGCCAAAGGTGCTATTTCTGTGCTGTGCTGTGTTCTACAGTGCCCTCCATTATGTTTGGGACAAAGATTCATCATTTATTTATTTGCCTCTGTACTCCACAATTTGAGATTTTTAATAGGAAAAAATCACTTGTGGTTAAGGTGCACATTGTCAGATGTTAATAAAGGCCATTTTTACACATTTTGGTTTCACCATGTAGAAATTACAGCAGTATTTATACATAGTCCCCCCATTTTAGGGCACCATAGTGTTTGGGACACAGCAATGTCATGTAAATGAGAGTAGTCATGTTTAGTATTTTGTTGCATATCCCTTGCATGCCATGACTGCTTGAAGTCTGCGATTCATGGACTTCACCAGTTGCTGGGTGTCTTCTCTGGTGATGCTCTGCCAGGTCTGTATTACAGCCATCTTTAGCTTATGTTTGTTTTGGGGGCTAGTCCCCTTCAGTTTTCTCTTCAGCATATAAAAGGCATGTTCAATTGGGTTCAGATCGGGTGACTGAAGAATTTACCATTTTTTAGCTTTGAAAAACGCGTTTGTTGCTTTAGCAGTATGTTTGGGATCATTGTCTTGCTGCTGAATGAACCGCTGCCCAATGAGTTTTGAGACATTTGTTTGAACTTGTGCAGATAGGATGTATCTATATACTTCAGAATTCATTATGCTACTGCCATCAGCAGTTGTATCATCAATGAAGTTAAGTGAGCCAGTACCTTCAGCAGCCATACATGTCCAGGCCATAACACCCCCAACACCGTGTTTAACAGATGAGGTGGTATGCTTTGGATCTTGGGCAGTTCCTTCTCTCCTCCATACTTTGCTCTTGCTATCACTCTGATATGTTAATCTTCATCAAATCTGTCCACAAGACCTTTTTCCAGAACTGTGTTTGCTCTTTTAAGTACTTCTTGGCAAACTGTAACCTGGCCATCCTATTTTTGCAGCTAACCAATGGTTTGCATCTTGCAGTGTTGCCCCTGTATTACTGTTCATAAAGTCTTCTGCAGACAGTGGTCATTGACAAATCCACACCTGACTCCTGAAGAGTGTTTCTGATCTATCGGACAGGAGTTTGGGGATTTTTCTTTATTATAGAGAGAATTCTTCTGTTATCAGCTGTGGAGGTCTTCCTTGGCCTGCCAGTCTCTTTGCGATTGGTAAGCTCACCAGTGCTCTCTTTATTCTTAATGATATTCCAAATAGTTGATTTTGGTAAGCCTAAGGTTTGGCTGATGTCAAAGTTTTATTCTTGTTTCTCAGTCTCATAATGGCTTATTTGACTTTCATTGGCACAACCTTGGTCCTCATGTTGATAAACAGCAATAAAAGTTTCCAAAGGTGATGAGATGGGGGGGACTATGTATAAACACAGCTGTAATTTCTACATAGTGAACCCAAAATATACAAAATCGGCCTTTATTGAAATCTGACAATGTGCACTTTAACCGCAGGTGATTATTTATATTACAAATCTCAAATTGTGGAGTACAGAGGGAAATAAATAAATTATGTGTCTTTGTCCCAAACATTATGGAGGGCAGTGTATGTTTAATTCCCTCTTTAGAGACTTGAGCAAGAAAAATCTGAATGAAATGTTGAGTTGAAAACCTAAGAGAATTCTGCGCATTCGAAGCAGCCTTTCAGTCTTGAAGTCTTGAGTAGAGTGATGTTTTCAAACCCTTTAGTAAGTCGGCACTCTTGATATTGGCAGTGGGATTGGAGTGGTGAAAGGTAGGGTAGGAACGTCATCGGGGTCATCAGGTGGGCACCCTCCTTCCTTGATGTTTCATTGATAAGCCCACAACATCTCCAGAGGGCTCAACGGTGATAGCTGGGTCCGAGGTACAACCCCCCTCAGTTCCATATCCTCCTGTCTTCATCTTGCAGCCGAATTGTTGTCTTTCCTTTTAATCCAAAGCCAATTTGAATTTGATAATGACTTGATTGCTTGCTGGAGGGAGCGACCCCTCACCCCCATGTTCTTCAATGGACTGGTCGTAGAGTAGCTGGTACAAATGTCGTGAAGTGGACATTTCCTGCCGATGTTTGTGGGGATGCACTTGTGATCGTTCGCTTCTGATCGATACCAGCTGTCTGACAACTTGGTTATGCCGCCAAGTGTAACGCCCTTGGGCGAGGCTCGTGGTGCATCCTGTTAAAATGTGCCTTAGTGATGCAGGTGTTTGGCAAAGGGAGGAAGCTGGGTCTTCTCCAAACCACTGCTTCAGGTTCTGGGGTGATGGTAGAACATCAAAAATGGCTCTGATGACAAAACTTAGCCGAGATCCATCCATTTGCCAGATGTCACGCCAGCTGAGTTTCCTCTTTTCTAGGTTCTCCCAGTTATTCCATTGGCCCTGCTTGGCCATTGAGACGGCCTTGGCGTGTCGCTCTGCCTCCTCCTGTCTTCTCACCTCCTCCACCATGAGCCGTCTCTTCTGCACTGATGTTGCCTTGTGCCATTGAGGAGCTTTTGGGACAAGCCTGAGCCCTGCTCTCCCGTGTTGGACTTGGCCAACCACATCCCTGAAATGAAGAGCAGACTTAGCACTCTGAACAGTTTCAGATGGGTTCCACTTTCCTCACCATTGCCACACATGAACAACAGTATCTTCAGATTCAGTGAGGGTCATGACTGGTAGAACAATCCCTCTGTTCCATTCTCCTGCTTTGTCATACAGCTCTGAAAATTATTCACTCTCAAGAGTGTATCCAATTCTCTTTTTGACATTCTTGTTTGATTCTATATTCTCTAGCCATACTTGTAATGAGCTCCAGGTCACAATTTCTTGCTTATACATCCTTCTATCTATTGGCTGCAATTTTAAATTTGTGCCCTTTGGTTCTGAAACACCAGCTAATGGGAATATCTTATTCTTTGTCTGGACCAGTCATAGTCTCTAATACTTCCATCAAATCTCTGCCACTATATTGTTAACCGTCATCTGCCACTTGTTTGTTTGTTTGTCCTGTCAGCCTAACTCTGTATTCTGGAAGTCTATTATTATTATCCTTCACACTGTGTAACACACTTGTAATCTTTTTAGCCACCTGAAAATGAGCAAATTTTGCTCTTCACATCATTGAAGGAGTAATATCAATTTATACCTGTATGAGATTCGTCCCAGCACTGATCCTAGAGGAAATATCACTATTTACCCTTGTTCAGTGTGAAGAAACAGCAATTTCCCATTACTACAATCACAAGAGACTGTAGAAGCTGGAATCTTGAGCAAAAAAATAAACTGCTCGAAGAACTCAGCAGATCTGAAGAAGGGTCCTGGTCTGAAACATCGTCAATCTATTTCCCACCACATATGCTGCCACCTCACAACCATATACCGCAATTCCTCCTTACTCAAAAGTTATATTTATCCAACAATCTTTGTAAATCCCTTCTTAATCCCCTCAGTCTGAAGAAGGGTCTCGACCCGAAACATCGCCTATTGTTGTTTGGCGGCGCGACTCACCCGTTGCAGCGGCCCCTACAGCCTGTCTGTCTTTTTTTTATTTTTGTCTAGTTAAATGTAGTGTTTGCTGTTTTTTAATAGTATTTTTAAATGTGTAAATGTGGGGGGCGGGGGGGGGGGAGGGGGAAACTGTTTTAAATCTCTTCCCTGTCCGGGAGACCCGACTTTTTCCCTGTCGGGTCTCGGCTGTCGTTGGGGCCTAGCACCGTGGAGCGGCCTCCAGCCTGAACGACCCGGGGGCTCGGGAGACTGCGGAGCTGCGGATCTGCGGACTCACCATCGTCGGGGGTGGCCGGCCTCGGAGCGTGGGGAGCGGCGGTGACTCGCTGCTGCGACTCGACTCCTGGGGCTCGGAGGCTCCAGCAACGCAGCCGCAGCCGCAGGTCCGGTGGACCGCGACATCGGGAGCTCGCGGGTCTGGGAGGAGAGAGAGAGAGACCGCTTCCCGGAGCACCCGCAACGCGACTTCTCCAGCCGGTGTCACGGGGTTGGAACGACCCGGAGCGGGACGTACATCACCCGGCACGGCTTCATGGCCGTGGGACATTCCAGCGCCCGCCGGGGGCTCCAACATTGTGACTTTCAGACCGGGAGCGGGGCCGTAAATCGCCCCGCGCGGCCTAAAATGGCCGTGGGACTCATCATCGCCCGCCTGGGGCTTGGACATCGGGAGAGACACGGAGAACAGGGGAGAGAAAAGACTTGCCTTCCATCACAGTGGCTTCACTGTGATGGATGTTTGTGTGAATTTAATTATGTGTATGTCTGTAAGACAGTGTCTTTGTTTGTATGGCTGTGGAAACAACATTTCGTTTGAGTCTCACTGGGGCTCAAATGATAATAAATTTGTATTGTATTGTATTGTATTGTTCCCGATGTTGGGGAAGTCCAGAACAAGGGGTCACAGTTTAAGGATAAGGGGGAAATCTTTTAGGACCGAGATGAGGAAAACATTTTTCACACAGAGAGTGGTGAGTCTCTGAATTCTCTGCCACAGAAGGTAGTTGAGGCCAGTTCATTGGCTACATTTAAGAGGGAGTTAGATGTGGCCCTTGTGGCTAAAGGGATCAGGGGGTATGGAGAGAAGGCAGTTACAGGATACTGAGTTGGATGATCAGCCATGATCATATTGAATGGCGGTGCAGGCTCGAAGGGTCGAATGGCCTACTCCTGCACCTATTTTCTATGTTTTCTATGTTTCTTCTCTCCATAGATGCTGTCTCACCCGCTGAGTTCCTCCAGAATTTTTGTCTACCTTCTTAATCCTTAATTCCTTCTTAATCATCATATCTAATTGTCTGACTACTATCGAATGTTTGTGGATTATGTGCATATCAACATTCTTCTGTTCCTTCCCAATTGCATTAACTCTTGTGTCCGATTGAATTCCAGTTGTCATTGTTGTTCCCACCTAAACCATTCGTTGTTTTCATGTAGTTAAAATGTCCTTCCTCACTAGCAACAACATGGCCAGTTTTAGTAAAATTGCCATCTGCCTACTTTGACCCTCATGTTTAAATCCAAATCATTTATTAATGCCACAGAAAGTAAAGGGGCTATTACTGAGATCTGTGAAACCGTACTGCATATTTTCTTGCAGCCATCAAAACTCTGTCAACTGTTACTCTTTACCTGCTACCACTGACTCAGTTTTGATTAATCATGTCTCTTTATCTTGGATCCTGTAGGTTTTACTTTGTTTTGTGTGGCTATGTTATTTATGGGATGGTTCAGGTCCTATCTGGCGGGCAGAACCATGTGTGTTAGCCTTGCTGGGTTTGAATCCTCTTCCGCTCCCCTGTCATATGGGGTTCCACAGGGTTCGATTCTGGGGCCCCTGCTTTTCTCGCTGTACATACTTCCTCTGGGTTCCATCCTTAGAAAGCATGGCATCTCCTTCCACTGTTATGCAGATGATACCCAGCTTTATTTGCCGCTGAGGGGGGAAGATGCCTTTTCTGTAAAATCGCTTCTGTCTTGTCTTGATGACATTAAGTCCTGGTTGGCCCTAAACTTTCTTGGATTTAATGAAAAGAAGACAGAGGTGATTTTATTTGATCCCAATGGCTGCCGTGAACCTCCATTTGTTGATTTAGGTCCATTGTCAAGGTACGTGAAGCCAACAATTGTGAACCTGGGTTTTAGGATGGACAGTGACTTTAAATTAGATCGCCAAATATGCGCGGTGGTTAAGTCCAGCTTCTTTCACCTAAGGAAGCTGGCGAAGGTGAAGCCCATTCTCGAGCGGCAGCATTTTGAGACAGTAATCCATGCCTTTATTACATCTAGGCTGGATTACTGTAACGCGCTCTATTTTGGTGTTGCTCGTTCTTCACTGGCTCGTCTCCAGTTGGTTCAGAATGCTGCTGCTCGCCTTTTAACAGGGACTCGAAAGAGGGAGCACATATCGCCAATTCTGGCCTCCCTACACTGGCTCCCGGTGCACTTTCGGGTTCATTTTAAGATACTGTTATTTGTTTTTAAATCTCTGAATGGGCTCGCCCCACCTTACCTCTCTGAGCTGCTCCACCCATACGCTCCTGCCCGGTCCCTCAGGTCAGCTGGTCAGCTGCTCCTGGAGGTACCGAGGTCTAGTCGGAGGCTCAGAGGGGATAGAGCCTTCTCTGATGCTGCTCCGGCACTCTGGAACACCCTGCCGTTGCACATCAGACAGGCCCCCCTCACTGTCCATCTTCAAATCCAGTGTTAAAACGCATTTGTACTCCCTGGCTTTTGACCATGCCTGAGGCTTTGCTTCTGTTTGTGGTGTTTTTGATGTTTCTTTATTTTACATGTCTTTTCCTACTATTTCTTTTGATTGTTATTTTTGGTGTGTATTAACTTTTTTGTCAATGATTAGTGATGTACAGCACTTTGTTGCAGCTATGTTTGTTTTTAAAGTGCTCTATAAATAAAATTATTATTATTTATTATTATGTTGATGGTTTGCGAAAATTAATTGCAATTCGTCATGCTCGTGACAATCCTTACTATTTCCTCAAGATGTTCAGTTGTAACCTTTCATTAACAAATTCATTATGTCCTTGATTAACCAGTGCATCTATAAATGTTGATTTATACTGCCACTTGGAATATTTGCAATGATTTTTCTACATTATTTTCCTAGAGAATAGGCCTCTAGTTGATTTGAAGGGTTTTTTTTCTCTCTTTTTGGTACACATCAACAACCTTCTAATCCTTTATCTTCACCAGCGTGAAAGATCATTGAAAGTGATCAAAGTCTGCATTGTTTCCGCTATTTCCAGAGCTTGAAAGAGATTTTAACCATGCTTTGTGACATTTAAAAATGTCAGCCTTCTTAATATATTCTTTCTCAGTATGTTAATTTTTCTAATACTTTATATTATTACCCAGTACATTATAAGAATCCCTTTTATTCAAGAAGGCGAAACAAAATATTAATGGGATAATGATCCAAAATCATCAGCCTCCACACTCAAGCTGACACAATTTAGATCCAAGGAGAACAACGAATTGAGAGCATATTTCCAAGTTAGGATGGCTGTGTGACTTGGAGAGGAACCTGCAAGTTGAGGTGTTCCTATCCACATGCTGCCTTGCCCTTGGTGCAAAAGGTTGCAAGTATGGTGGGTGGGTGCTATTGGAGTAGCCTGGGTAGATAATTCTACTGCAGTTTATAGACCATGCACCAGTGATGGAGGGAATAACTGCTTAGAGTAGTTATTGGGAATGTCAAGCTAGCAGCCTACTTTGTACTGGATGGTGTTAAACTTGAGAGTTGATGTTGCAATCAGCAAGGCTAATTGTGAGTATTCCTTTATGCTCTGATTTGTACTATGTAGATGGTGTGAAGAACTTGAAGTGCCAAAAGAGAGTGACTTTCTCAGGACTCAATCTGATCTATTATTGCAGCAATGGAGTTAATGTGCATGTCCCAGTTGAGTGTATAGTCAGTGGTGACAACAAAGTTGAGACTGGAGACTCTGGTGATTCATTGAATGCCAAAGGCAGTTGGTTAGATTCTCTCTTATTAGTCTATTGTTTTGAAAATGCTACGTACCCCTTGTCAGCTATGTCAGGGTATTTTTGACTTGTGATAACTGAGCATATTATATATTACTTTTCCTCCTAGAGCACCATTACACCTTGCATGTGCACGTGGACATGCAGATGTAGTTACTTTGCTTGTCGAAAATAAATCAAAACTGAATATTTGTGACAATGAAAACCGCTCTCCTTTGATGAAGGTAAGGAACTTTGATCTTGAACCCCTCGGCTAAACCTCCTTTCATCCTGTTTGGACCAAGGCGAACAATCCCAGTTTCTGCAATCTAATTTTAATGGTTAAAATCCTTCTTCGATGGTGCCAATTCTAGTTATTGAATCTCTTTTTGCACCCTTTATCAAATTTTCATCCTTCCTAGATTGTAGTAAATTGAATCAGAATCATAGAGCTATAACCTAACTTATCCATGCCGACCGAGTTGGCTAACTGAACGTTGCATGTGCTTGGCACATGTCTCTACAAACACTGCATATCCATGTACGTGTCCAAATGTCTTTTAGATGCCATAATTGTACCTGTCTCTACCACTTCCTCTGGCAGCTTGTTCCATATACACGCCATCCTCTGTGTAGAAAATGTTGCACACATTTTGCCCTCAGGTCCATTTTAAATCTTTCCCCTTTCTCCTTAAACCCATGCCCTCTAGTTTCAGACTCCTCTGCCCCTGGGGTAAAGACTGGCTATTCACCTTATCTGTCCCCCTCATGATTTCATAAGGTCATCCCTCAGCCTCTTACACTCCAGGAAATGAAATCCTAGCCCACCCAGCCTCTACTTATAACTCAAATTCCTAAAGTTCCAGGAACATCCTCAACCTTCCTAGAACAGGTCAACCAGAACTGTTCATGGTACTACAAATGTGGCTTCACCAATGACATGTACGGTTGTAGTGCGACATTCTAACTCCTTGAACAATGAAGACATGGTCCCTTATGGGAAGGGGAGTTAAAGTAGTTAGCAACCGGAAGATTCAGTAGGCCTTGGTGGACCCAGTGCAAGTGTTCAGCAAAATGGCCGATGAGTTTGCCGATGTACAGGGTCCCACATTGGGAACACTGGATGCAGTAGGAAACCCAACCAATTTCCTTCTACTAACACTCTCCCCCAACTAATGGAATTTGTTCACACCCTCAACAACAACTTCTCTTTCAACTCCTCCCATTTTTTCCAAGTTAAAGATGTAGTTGTGGGCACACGCATTGGGCCTTTTTGTTGGTTACGTCGAACAGTCCTTGTTTCAAGCATACACTGACCCGGTCTCCCAACTCTTTCTCTGCTACCTCGACGACTGCATAGGGGATACCTCTGCATCCGTGCAAAATTTGTGGACTTTATTAACTTCCACCGTGCCCTGAAATTCACCTGGACTATCTCTGACACCTCTATCCCCTTTCATGATCTCTCGATCTCCACCACAGGCGACAGACTATCGACTGACATTTATTACAAAAATACCAACTCCCACAATTATCTGGACTACACCTCTTCCTACCTTGCCTCTTGCAAAGATATTGTCTGCTACTCTCAATTCCGCCACATTTGCTCCCAGGATGAGGTCTTCCAAGACATCCAAGATGCCTTCAATCTTTAGTGAATGGGGTTTGCCCCCTTCTGTCATAGATGGGTACCTCACATATGTCTCCTTTGTGTCCCGTAGCTCTGCTCTTGCACACCCTCCCCCCAAGATGCAACAGAGTTCCCCTGGCCCTTGCCTTTCACCCCAGTAGCCTCCTCATCTATCACATCCTTCCAACATTTTTGTCGCCTCCAATGTGATCCCACCACTAATTATATATTCCCATCTCCATCTCTTTCTGCTTTCCACAGAGATTGCTCCCCCCGAAACTCCTTGGTTTATTCATCCCTCCCCACTCAAACTATCCCCTCTCCAGATACCTTCTCCTGCAACCGCAGGAGAGGTAATACCTGACCTTATACCCCCTCCCTCACCTCCAACCTGGGACCCCCAGCATTCTTTCCAGATGAGGCAGAGGTTCACGTGCACCTCCTCTAACCTCATCTACTACATTAGGTGCTCTCGATGTGACTCATGCACATGGGCGAGACTTGGCGATTGTTTCGCTGACCACTTGCGCTGGGTCCGCCAAGGCATACTGGATGTCTCAGTTGCTAACCACTTTAATTTCTCTTCCTATTCCCAAACTGATCTTTGTGTCCTAGGCTTCCTCCATTGCTAGGGTGAGGTCGCACACAAATTGGAGGAACAGCACCTCATATTTTGCTTGGGTAGCTTACCACCCAACGGTATGAACGTTGCATTCTACAATTTTAGGTACCTCTTACACACGCCTCCCTCTTCCCTCTCCGCCTCTCTTTCCAACCCCCCCCTACTAAAAGTCCGTTGGCTAGTTACACAGTTTGCAACTATGTGTCCCTCTTGGTCTCACACCTGTCGACAGCCAGCAGTCAGCCTCTCAGGGAACCTTGTGTGTGGTCGTCTGGTACCCACCCTGATTAGTCCTGTTTTTACTTTGTTTCCATTTATTCCCCCAACTTTCATTACAATCGGTCTGAAGAAGAGTTCCAATCAGAAATGTCACCTATCCATTTTCTCCAGAGATGCTGCCTGACTCGCTGAGTTACTTCAGTATTTTCCATGTCTATCTTTGGTATAAACCAGCATCTGTAGTTCCTTTTTATAATAAACACGTTGTGGTGGCTCCCAAGGGTCGCACCATCATACTGTCGAACCCCTCGGCCCGGGAGTGGTTCAGTCCGGAGGCGGTCCTTAACCAGGGGTTAAGGGAGGGGTTTGGGTGCCATCTTTCTCTCGCTTGGACCTCCCTACAACCGGGAGGAACATAATTAAAGGTGCCTCTCAAAACACTGGACTTTGTGCTTCCTTTTGAGATCCACGCACTACATTGGTGACCCCCGACGCTCCATTGGCGTCATGATGGCGAGAAGAGAAAGCCCTACCTCCTCACAGGCCGGCCCGGCCCTGCCTCTGGACGCGGTCTCGGTGAAACTGCCCAACTTCTGGACCACCCGGCCGCTCATCTGGTTCCAGCAGGCAGAGGCCCAGTTCAACTTGCGGGGCATCACGGTCGATGCCACCCGCTTCTATTACCTGGTGGGGCCCTCGACCAGGACACGGTTGAAGAGGTCACGGACTTCCTCGCAGCCCCCCCGGACACTGATAAATATCTCGGCCTCAAGGAGCTCCTGCTCCAGATTTATGGCCTAAGGAGTATAGAGCGTGCTGCTAGGATCCTGCATATGGAGGGTCCAGGCCACCGACGGCCATCTAGCCTCCTAAAGGAGATGGTGGCTCTACTGGATGGGCACGCGCCGTGCCTGTTGTTTGAGTACACCTACCTGCATCTGCTGCCGGCCTACATTTGTCTGCAGCTCACAGACACCTCGATTGCCGACCTCAGGGCTCTCGGGAGGCGCGCCGACACGCTGTGGATGGCGCGCCCTGATGATGTGAATGAGCTGGCCGTCAGCAGAGACGGGGTCGCGCTGAGGCCGACGCGCCCTGATGACGTCAACGCGCTGGCCGTCGGCAGGCACGCCGATGACGTCACCCCGGCAGCTCCCGATTTCCTCCGGTGGGGCGGGGGAGCTGTGGAAGGAGTGACAGCTCCAGCCCGATGGCCCGTACGATCGCCCCCCAGCGGCAGTGAGGGGTACTGCACCTGTAGTCCAGCACCAGCAAGCTGCAGGCACCACCAGCGGGAGCAGGCAAGCTCCAAGTAACACAAACTTGATGCGCTGGTGCTATTTCCATCAGCGCTGGGGTGCTGCAGCACGACAATGCCGCCAGCCATGCACGTCCCCGGGAAACGCCTGGGCCGGCTGCCAATAGTCCCTATGGCGGCCGGCCAAATTCACCGCCTCTTCGCTTGGGATCGGCACTCCGGGACCCGCTTCCTCGTGGATACTGGAGCGGTGCTCAGCGTCGTGCCCCCTTCGCTGGCCGACATTCGTTCCGGTAAGCGGGGCCCGTCCTCACCGCGGCGAATGGCAGCCCCATCCGCACGTATGGAATGCGCATGGTCCCGATCGTTTTTGGCTCCTGCCATTTCTCGTGGCGGTTTACCATTGCTGATGTCTCCCAGCCATTGCTCGGGGTCGACTTCCTCCGGGCGCATTCCCTCATGGTGGACGTCAGGCGTCAGCGCTTGGTCAACGCCGCTACGTTGGAGCCGATCATACTGCGTTTGGATCAGCTGGTGGGACGGTCCCTGTCGTCCGTGGACTCCCGCTTCGCGCGGATCTTGGCCGCGTTCCCGGACATCCTGACCCCACAGTTTTGGTCATCTACCCCCAGTCACGGAGTGGTACATTTTATCCAAACTTCCGGCCCACCTCTCCACGCACGAGCGCGCCGACTGCTGCCAGATAAACTGCGTCTGGCACGGCTGGAATTCCGCACGATGGAGGCCTTGGGGATCGTCCGCCCTTCAAGCAGCCCATTGGCATCCCCACTCCACATGGTCCCTAAGGCAAGCGGGGGCTGGCGACCTTGCGGGGAATACCGGCGGCTGAACGCCGCAACAACCGCGGATCGATACCCCTTACCCCACATCCAGGACTTCACCGCCCATTTGGCTGGGGCCACAATATTTTCAAAAGTGGATCTGGTACGGGGTTATAACCAGATCCCGGTCCACCCGGATGATGTACCCAAGACGGCTATCATCACGCCATTTGGACTTTATGAGTTCACGCGGATTCCGTTCGGCCTCAAGAACGCCGCGCAGGCTTTTCAACGCCTGATGGACGGGGTTTGTCGTGACCTCGATTTCATATTTGTGCACCTGGACGACATCCTGGTGGCCAGCCGCTCGCAGCAGGAGCACTGCGCCCACCTTCGGCAACTCTGTCAGTGGCTCAGCGAACATGGTTTGGCCATCAACCTCAAAAAGTGCCGTTTTGGGGTAGCCGAGATTGACTTCCTCGGCCACCGCGTGACTGCGCAAGGCGCGGTTCCCCTGCCTGACAGGGTTGACGCCATCCGTCGGTTTCCCCGCCCACGCACGGTGCGCAGCCTGCAGGAGTTTGTCGGTATAGTGGCGTTTTACCACCGTTTCGTTCCATCTGCGGCCCACATCATGCGGCCTCTGTATCAACTCCTGGCGGGTGGGCAGAACAAAGCCGTTGAATGGACCCATGAGGCAGTGGCTGCATTTGGCGGCGCGAAGGAGGCCCTGGCTCGGGCCGTACTACTGGTGTGCACCCACGGGAAGATGCCCCGACTGCTCTCACGGTGGATGCCTCGGAGTCGGCGGTGGGAGCTGTGCTGGAGCAACTGACGGGCGGAGGTTGGCGGCCCCTGGCCTTCTTCAGCTGGCATCTCAACCGCGCGCAGACGAAATACAGCGCGTACGATCGCGAACTCCTGGCTCTGTACATGGCAGTGCGCCACTTCCGCTACTTCCTGGAGGGCCGCCCATTCACCGCCTACATGGACCACAAGCCGCTCACTTTCGCCCTGGCAAAGGTTTCCGACCCCTGGTCCGCACGTCAGCAGCGGCATTTTGCCTACATTTTGTAGTATACCACGTCAATCCGCTACGTCGTGGGGAAGGAGAACCGGATGGCCGATGCATTGTCCCGCCCCGCTATCTACGCCGTTTTCGAGGTGGCGTCCCGAATTGACTATTCTGCTCTGGCAGAGGCACAGCTCACGGACGATGAGGTGCCCGCCTACCGGACTGCCATCTCCGGCCTCCGCCTTGAGGATGTCCCTCTCGGTCCTGGAGGAGCGACCATCCTGTGCGATGTATCGTCCGGTCAGCCGCGCCCCATCGTCCCTGCCTCATGGCGCCGGAGGGTTTTTGATGTCATCCACGGACTGTCTCACCCATCAATTCGGGCGACAACGGCACTGGTGGCTGCTCGTTTCATGTGGCACGGTCTGCGCAAGGTTGGCAATTGGGCTCGCACCTGCATTCCGTGCCAGACGGCGAAAATCCAGCGCCATGTCCGTGCGCCTCTCCAGGTGTTTGGTCTACCTCACCGGCGATTCGACCATCTCCACGTAGACATTGTGGGGCCACTCCCGCCGTCACGGGGCATCACCCACCTTCTCACAATGGTGCACCGCTTCACGCGGTGGCCCGAGGCCATTCCGCTGGCCGACACTTCAACGGCTACGTGCGCTCGTGCGTTGTCCGTGCACTGGATTGCTCGCTTCGGGGTGCCTGCTCACATCTCAGATCGGGGGCCACAGTTCACCTCCGAGCTGTGGTCAGCCATGGCTCACTTGCTGGGGGTGCGGCTACACCACACCACGGCTTACCACCCGCAAGCTAACGTTCTGGTGGAGAGGTTCCACCGGCAGCTAAAGGCAGCGCTGAAGGCGCGACTCTCCGGCCCGGACTGGATGGACGAGTTGCCGTGGGTCATGCTGGGCATCCGGACTGCTCCTAAAGAGGACTTGGCCTCATCATCGGCGGAGCTCGTGTACGGGTCACCACTCACGGTGCCCGGGGAGTTTGTGCCGTCGGCGCCGGGGCAGCAGGGGACGCCCTCATCCACCCTAAAGCGCCTTCGTGAACGAGTTGGCAGGCTCACACCCGTCCCGACGTCCCGCCATGGGACATTTCGCCCGCATGTGCCATCAGCCCTCAGGGACTGCCCATACGTTTTCCTGCGCCGTGATGCCCACCGGACGCCACTCCAGAGGCCTTACGAGGGCCCGTTCCGGGTGCTGGAACATGGGCAGACGACTTTTGTGCTGGACATGGGGGGCCAGTCGGAGGCAGTGTCGATTGACCGGTTGAAGCCGGCGCACCTGGACATTGACCAGCCGGTGCTGGTTGCCCAACCTCGGCCACGAGGGCGCCCCCCCCTTCACGGCCCCCTCTGCCTGTCACTCCACCTGTCCTCCCGCCGGTCCCTCGACCATTCCCTCGTCCTGTCCCTCCACCTATGCCTCCGCCAGCCCCTCAATCTGCTGACTTCCGCATGCGGGCCGGCCGGGTCGTGTGCCCGCCGGTGCGTTTCGTGCCTCGGGTTCGGGGGGGTCCTGTGGTGGCTCCCAAGGGTCGCACCATCATACTGTCGAACCCCTCGGCCCGGGAGTGGTTCAATCCGGAGGCGGTCCTTAACCAGAGGGTTTAAAGGCAGGGATTTGGGTGCCATTTTTCTCTCATTTGGACCTCCCTACAAACGGGAGGAATATAATTAAAGGTGCCTCTCAAAACACTGGACTTCGTGCTTCCTTTTGAGTCCCACGCACTACAACATGAAGATGGTTGGGCCGAGGTCACTGCCTAGAGTTGCTCCAGCCTTATCTCAATCAATAGTATGGATTCTTAGTCCCATCCTGAATATCTCGCTAATATCAGAATGTTGGCAAAACAATTGCCATCTGTTTTTATGCTTCAAATGTACTTATTTGTGGAATAAAATACTGCATAAACATTTTTGTTACCTCATCAAACAGGCAGTACAGTGTGAACAGGAGGATTGTGCAGTTATCTTACTAGGCCATGATGCTGATCCCAACTTGGTGGACATTAATGGACAAACTGCCCTGCATCTTGCTGCCATGATCCCTAATATCTCTTTGGTAATGCACTTGCTGGAGCATGGGGCAAACATAAATGCTCAAGATAAGGTGCTTGTTTTAATTTCTTTGTAATAATAACAGTAATCTTTTCGTATCTTCTGAATTATGCAGAATTATCACTGTTTCCTGTCAATTCTTACAGTGTGTGTTTAGGTGCAGATTAAGATGCTGCCAATTTATATGTACACGTGTACAGTTTAGTATACTTGAGTAGGGTTTTTTGTCGAATCTGAATCCAAAGCAATTATAGTATCAAATCAAATCAAATTAAAATAGAATTAAAATTATATGTAAATATAAATTGGATGTCTTTTTTAGACAACCCAAATCTCAGTTACATTTGTAATGGTTTCCTGGAAATTAATATTATATTTAATTATTAAATTACCATAATGAATTGCTTGCAGTATAATCAGATAACAAATAATTTGTGCTATACAAAAACACAATATCTCTGATTCCCAAACTAAAATGGACAAATTGCAAGAATTGTCACATGCATTCCTAATCTTTATTTTATCATTCTAGATATCTAGCCTTATTTGAACTAAGTTATTAAAGTAGATTATTTTATGTCTCAAATGTTTTTAGTCTTGACATATTATATGACTTCACAATAAAACTAGTATCTGCTCTTCATCACTTAATAAAATTCACATTTGAAATGAGCGATCACTTTGCCTAAAAGGAATTACCAATCATTTTCATTAATGTTAATCAGTTGTTATGTCTTAAGTGCGTATATATTTTGGGCAGGTGCAGCTACATTAATAACTCTTGACAATGTAATAAATAATCTTTTTTATGCCAATGTATTTTGAACTTTATTCTGATTAATGGCAGATCAGGGTAGCTTCACAGAGCTGTAGTTAATTTCTCTAAATTTAGATAGAGTGTAGCACGCTTAGTTTCAAACCAATTTTTAATTCCTGATTGCTCAAAGTTAATACATCATCGCCACCTTTTTTTAGTTTTTCTATTTAACCCATTTTATGATATTACAATGACTGATGTTTTCCTGGTGTTGTTTCTGCAACTTAAGTAGCGGGCTTTTAGATTATTTTCCTTATTTACAATTTGACTGACATTTCCGTCCACCCAAACCAGTAATTCTGGGATTACCCCACTTCTTGTGTTCTTAGAGATGCTAGAGGTCGTAAAATTCCTTCTTAAATTGCTACCCTGAGTTCTCTATATAATGAAAAGATGGATAATGAGACAGTAATGGATCCATAATTTCTGATAATTCAAGGCATGGTGAGAAAGCGAGCTCTGAGGGAGATGCTAAAAGTCCACGAGTCGGAAGCACTTCACAAATCCAAGAATTATTTTGCCAGTATGAACAAAAACTTCGTAGACTCCTTATCCTCCTTGAAGTCATATATGAATATCCTTTTCATTCCTTTCATCGTCACTGTATCAAAACCCAGCAGTACAGTTGGGGAAACCTTTTCCTCATGAATTAGAGACATCAGGAAGGTTTCTCACTGAAGGCACCTCTTTTCATATTGACCCTCGTATTCAGAAAAATAATACAAAACACCATAAATAGCTTTGGGAAAATGAAGACATTTTAAGACATGTTTGTAAATGGATCACATCATGATTATGCTGTTATAAGATTGCAACTGAATGTAAAGTTCCATCACCAAGACCTCAATCTATTATTTTAGGAACTTGTGTTCGAATTTAAAGATCTTTCAACAAAATTATAAGTTGATACCAGTTTCTAGTAAGATGTGAAAATTATGTAACACATTTGTAACCTCTATAATTGTTAATCATTCTGTGATATTTAAATGACTTTTATCAATTGTTTATTTCAAAGGATGGCTGTACTCCATTGCTGTTAGCAATTACTGCTAAACATCAAGAAATGGCAGAATATATTCTTAAAAAGGGTGCGGATGTGAATGCCAGGGACAGAACTGGGAGGCAAGTTTACACATTATAAATCTATGTTAAGAAATTGAGAGAAATATGCATATGATTTTTTTGTTGCGAGTTTTACTTTGTTAGCTTTGAAATAATACCTATTCAGCACTGGTTTTTGCTTTGATTATACTATTCTTTCTGGTTATCAATAACATGAGTCCACATGCAAAAGCAGTTGAGAGAAATTACTGGTATTCCATTACTTAAATTCATTCTGATTGTTCTACCATATTGGCCTTGATTTTTTAAATGGGTTCCATGCCATTTACTAATTGCAACCAGAATTTGTTTTTCATCTATTGATAAAATTAAATCTGGTTTATTCAGTGAGGTTCTCCATGGTGATTAATTGTAGGATATGCATTTTAATGCCAATCATCAAGAGCAACTAGCTTTTCGGAATGTAATCTTTAATATTTGAAATACCATCACAAAGCAAGGGAATATCTCCATTTCAGCATTGTATTACCTATCTGCTAAATGTCTCTTAAGTTAAAAGCTTTGAATTTCACAGATTTACATGCATTCAATTGCTGATTAAGGGAAGAATACAAGCCCAAGTGCTAAAAGAAAAGTAATGTTCATTGACATCAGTGAATTTAAGATATTTTAATAGACCACTGATTTAATAACTTGAGAAGTGCTGAGGTCTATCAGAGCATTGCCTTTTCTGACCTTTCAAGCATCTTGCATGTAAGGTCTCACGACAATATTAAACTACACTTTAATTTCTTCAAAGAAAGCAAAACCGTTTACACGAACATTCTGCAGTTTGGCTAGTAACTCCAGACTTCACTGTCTAAAATGTTGATTTGATGCTCTTTTAGTCTTTTGATACATGGGTTAGATTTTCTTGGTTTTGTTGAACAACACTGGCGGAGATCACATCCTGTTATCGTGAATTGTTATTGTTGATTTTTTTAGCTTGTGCTTTAAGGCAAAATAAAGTCTAAGGCATAGAGCATAAAGCCTATTGATCAGTAAGAGCACATGTTTTAAAAACACTCAATTCATAACAGACAATATTTGCGCACTATGGGGAAAATGCCTAAAAATTCGGGTTCTAAATCAGTTCCAAGCAAGGCCTCCAGCTCCATGATGTTAGGCTGCAGAGCGACCGGTGATACGATCCAGAAAACAATCGCATCTCCGGCAAGTTTCCCCCGACCCCTCTTCGACCACCCCACCAACCCCCCCAACATAAAACAAACCAGAGAAAATTAACACATACTTTTTAAACACACTAAAAAATCACACAAAAAAGACGCAAAGGACAGACAGACTGTAGGTGAGGCTGCTATCGAAGCAGCACACGCTGGAAGTTCCATTTTATGGATATTGTTCATTCAAGTTGTGTCGATTTTGTGAACAAAATATGAGTCAGCTGCATATAGCAGCCAAAGAGGAATGGAACATTTTATATATAGTCTGCAACCTAAATTTATAACTGGGCAATAATTTATGAATCTTCTTGATTCTGCCTCTTGTAGAACTGCCCTGATGATCGCTGCGAGCAATGGACAAATTAACTTGGTTAAGTTACTTCTACATTATGGTATAGATGCATCATTAAAAGAAGATAAAGGATGGACAGCTGAAGATCATGCTCTTATGAATGGCCACCATGCGTAAGGATCTTGGTCTCATTTTCTGAATGTCTTCATGTTGATCTAATGAATTTGGCATTCTCTGGGTTTCTGTGTACCCCTAATGAGTAGATGTGAGATTCTTAATGCCATCCCAAATGCTCTTTCTGTACTTTGAGTGGCATGAACCAGGAATTCCCACGGGTCACTGATGATGTTACTCATTTTCAAGGAGGCTTTGAGAAATTTGTCCACCTGCTGACAGAACTTGGAAGTAGAGTTTCTTTCAGTTGTTGGCATCAGACTGATGCGGCCTACCAATTGGGGCCAAATGAGTATTATGAGAGGATAGACACAAAATGCTGAAGTAACTCAGTGGGACAGGCAGCATCTCTGGAGAGAAGGAATGGGTGACGTTTTGGGTCGATACCCAGAGCTTCAGTTCTGAGAATGTTGGTCGGGGAGAGGAAGCTGATGTTGAGTTGCTGGTGGATTTGGAAGATTGTGGCTGTATTGGGGTATGTCTCTCTAACTTTAAGATGTCTGCTATACAGACATGCTGCAGAATTATATCAAAGGGAGGGATATTGGTGGATCAGGATCCTTGACGATAGTGAATTTCATCACCAATATTTATCTTCATTGAGAGGAGATTTCCAAGATATAGGATTCCAGGGTCTCGTCATGAACCGTTATTGCCATTGGGCAGTATTGTATGCTAGGGACAGGTTGGTGGAGTTCCTATATTTTCCAGATGTTGTGCCGGAGGCCCATTTTATATGCTTTTGAATGTTTGCATATGCAAGCAATGATCGTTTACTGCAGTTTAGCGATTCAAATCAAAGTATTCTTGGTTCTAAAGTAGATCTTGCATTGGTTGAATGGTTTTTCATTTGTTTCCCGGATTAGCTCCACTATAATGGTAAACCTGTTGCAATATTACGGCGAGAAATGCTACAATCTAATCTCATTGCGCTATCAATAATATTTTGTTAGCTAGTATATTAAAGTATATACTTTATAATAGCATAAAGCAGATAGATCACTAAATTAAATGCTCAGTTTATGTTAGTACTTAATATTATTGAACCAAAGTCATTGCAGTCTGGAAAATGAACTTGTGGAAGGTCACACCAGACACCTTGGAGCAGGTTATTGGTTAGTAATTGGTGATAGTGCTGTCAACGTCATCCTGCATTATGTTGATGATGATTAAGTGTGGATTGATCTATAACAGTATAAGTGGATCTATCCTTTTTGTATTGGTTTGGACACCCCTGAGTAAATGCTTGGAACATAAATCTTCAACTTCACATGGATATTATATGGGTCCCATATTTTCCTCTGTTCAATTTGTTTTGCCGCTTCATGAATGAAACAAATTGACCGACTACATCTGTAATGTGATGTCTTCGGAAGGAAAGTTCAGTAGATCACATTGCCACGACTGGCTGAAGATGGTCTTTGCACTTGTTTGTTGGGCTTTACCAATTTTGAATATGATTATGTTATGATATTTTCTCTTCCTGTTTGATGATCATTTACCATTCATTGTCTGTATATGCTATTTCTGTAGAGTGTTGTTTTAATCAACTGGTTTTAGGATTTCTTAGCTTTGTAGCATGTCCCTTCTGTTACTTAACATGTATGCTGTCTAGTGGTTGAATATTTTCTAGATTGGAGCCTGCTTGAAACATGGTTCAGTTCATCTCCTTTTTATCCAAGTTGGTCGCTGAGTTGAATAATATTTGAGTGATATGTAAGGTCAATAGGTTAGGGATTGTGATGAAATATACCCCTGTTGCAGCTGCTGATTTATTTTTTGCAGGAGTCATTCAAAATACTGACTTTGAGTAAATTAGGAGAAACTGTTTCCACGGCAGAAAGGGATGGTAGAGAATTCAGATTTTAGATAATTAGTTAAAGAACCAGAAGTGAGTTGAGGTTTTATGATCTGAATACATTAACTGGAATGATAGTTGAAGCATGACAATTGATAGATTCAACATTGATTTTTAAAAGTGGGATAGGTAAATATTTTGATGGAGGGTATTGGTTTTAGGGCAGGGTACAGGAAATAGTTTGTTACTTGAGAAAAAGCTGATAAAGTATGATTGGCTAAATGACAATCTTCTGTGCTGTATATTTTGTTTCATTGATTTCGGAATGAAAGGTACAGGAAATAGTTTGTTACTTGAGAAAAAATATTTCTTCCACTTTGGGCAAAACTTATACGCAATATATTTATTTTGATTTGTACAGTTGTTCTCATCTAATCATTGAGCATAATACAAAAAAGAGACTTCAATCACCACATTATGGACCAAGAAAGATAAAGGGGGTGCCCAATACTCCGGATCATGCTGCTAAAGTGAACTTTGGATTTGGAGGACCAGCCATAGATAAAGAAAGTAAGTTTAAGAGAAAATGTAGATATAATATTGAAATGTTTTGAACATATTTCGGCACTGTGTGATGAGATACTTTTGTTTTTTGTTAATTTCAAAGTGTATAAGCACTGCAGTTTTAAATCCAATTTAAAAACTATTTTTACAAAATAATGTTAATCAAATTGCGTGAAAGCAGCTGCTGATGTTTACTTGAATGATTTAATGACAGAACTGGATAAAGAACTGTGGAACATATTTTGTTTCCGAGTTTGAGTGCAATCAGTGATTTTCGTTTCTGAGACCATCCATCCATTCAGCGACTCAAAGTTGTTTAGAGTTGTGTGGGAGAAGGAGAGTATGGTGGGGTTCAGAGGGATAGTGTGGATCAGAAATGATGAATTATGCAGTGAGGGTGTAGAAAGTGGGTCAGAGCAAGGGGGTGAGCGGAGCATTCGGAAGATGGCAGTAATAGGAGAGGCTGGAGGAGATGGGGATAGTAAGGGAATGAGGGAGATATACCAGTTCTCGCATCTCATGCCTCCACATCCCCTTTTGTTGCCAACCCTTATTTTATCCTCAAACAAAAAGTTCTGGAGTAACGCAACGTTTCAGGCAGGTCCTAGCCTTGCATCCCATCACCAACACTCCAGCCTGAAGAAGGGTCCCGACCTGAAAGGACACCTATCCATGTTCTTCAGGGATGCTCCCTGATCTGCTGAGTTACACCAGCACTTTGTGTCCTTTTTTTTGTGAACCAGCATGTACAGTTTCTTGTTTCAATCCACGGCCAAACTGGGACAAAGCTCACCTTTCTGAATCCTTGCCATTCTGCCTCTTACAAATCTAATCCAAAAAGCTTTTGGTCAACTTGACTAATTCTTTGCCAAGGGTTGGTTATTGCACTTGTTAACCTAATTTCTATGTTTCTATGTTTCTATGTTAACTTTTATTTCATTATGAAAAGCTTGATCAGTTATATAGTTTGAAGTTTAAGGCTAGGAAGTGATTTAGGATGCTGGGGTTCTAAAGCCAGAGTTTGATTTGAGAGATTCAAATGTTATGGTTGGCTGAATCGAAATTTCGGAAGCAGACGGAACTGGTGATTGGATGTGAGGCGAGGTTGTGCAGGGGATGATGATGTGGGGTCATGGTTAGAGAAGATGAGACTCCATGGGTAGATTTATGGGCAAGTATTAAGATTTTAAATGTGACCATCTAAAGAATGGGTAAGAAGGAACTGCAGATGCTGGAAAATCGAAGGTCGACAAAAATGCTGGAGAAGCTCAACGGGTGAGGCAGCATCCATGGAGCGAAGGAAATAGGGGACGTTTCGGGTCGAGACCCTTCTTCAGACTTATGTGGGGGTGGGGGAGGCTGGACGAAGAAAGGAAGAGGCGGAGACAGTGGGGAAGGGGAGGGGAAGAAGGAGCAAGGTAGTCCCTGCTTTTAGGTAGTCCCTGCTTTCTCCTTCTTTCCCCTCCCCTTCCCAGCTCTCCCACAGCCCACTGTCTCCGCCTCTTCCTTTCTTCTTCCCACCCCCACCCCCTCATCAGTCTGAAGAAGTGTCTCGATCCGAAACGTCGTCTATTTCCTTCACTCCATAGTTTCTCCAGCATTTTTGTCTATCTAAAGAATGGGGATTATTTTTGGTTTGAAAGTAGAGATGTAGTGAAAACCTTATGATTCTATGATTAAAATGTACTGTGTAGTTGCATAAATATAAAGTGCCATATTTGCTTCTATAGATTTAGCGGCATTTTCAATTTAATTTATGAGAAAACTACTTTTGGCATAATTTTGATATTTTCCACTTATTGGTGTGTGTTAAATGCAAGGTATGCGAAAGAAAGGTAGGATAAGCCATCATATAGAGATGATAATCTATGGAATTAAGTAATCGGTGCAGTGTTGAAAGATGAATGTCCTCTAAATTAACGAAAATTAGATTTTTAGATGAGTCATACTCAGAAAATTGCTCCCATATTCTATGGCAAGATTATCAGGAGCTGTTATTATATTGCTATAATATGGTCTTTTATTCCTTCTTCAGAAGCAACAAGGTTATCGTTTGCCATTAGTCACGACAGTATTTTGAATTCTTAATGCATATCTATTTTGGTTTTTTGCTTCCTTATCTTTATTGCTGTGAGGTGATTGAAGCTCCTACAGAGGCAATAGTAAACAGAATTCCTTGTGCAGAAAACTGCAATAATATTCTTTGTACAAAGCAGAAATAATAGTAGTATGGTCAGTCAGTCTTGCAGAAGTATATAATTTAGTCAGTGCCAGCACATTGAGTTTGAATGACTTGCCCCTGCTCTGCATTATGCGGTTGGAAGCTCTGTAGATATTCCTGCAACAGCCACATTTACCAGGCTTTTTTGACATATTGCTGCATATTGCTTACAACATTATGCCAACCATTTGCCATACACTTCGGAAGAGTTTGTGCAAAATATGTGTAGGTCTCATGCTTGACTCAAATTTCTTACTTCAATATTCGCACAGCCTAGAAAAAGCTTTTAGATTGTTTTCCCCTGTCAGCATATTTCTCCTGACATTTTGTTTGTTTAGAGTTTGCTATTTTATCTGTTTTCTTTTCTTTTGTTTCTGATTTTGTTTCATCTGTTTCTCATGCCCATTCCTATGGACATAGACTATCAGGAGTCTCCTGAACTGGAGTCAAGAGCAAGCGATTCTGACAAAGGTAGTATTGAGAATAATAACTTTCTGGAAAAAAATACACAAACATAATCCATGTGACATCTACATGTTCTCCCTTTCACACCGTATTTAGTGAACATACAAAATAGGATTTTCTAACATGTACATGTACTATTAATTCCTCCAGTCTATAGAGAGGATTGGAGGACCGATCCTCAATTTCTCAGGAGCTACAATGCATTTTATTCACCTGGCATGTGCTGTTGTTTTCAATGTGTAGGATGTGAAAGTGGGATAACATGGAACTAGCGTGCGAGTGATTAATGATTGGCATGGATTCGGTGAACTGAAAGGCTTGTTGTTACGCCATATCTATAATTTAATCTAAACAATGCCTGACCTGCTCCAGCATTTTGTGTTTTTTTGTAAACCAGCATCTACAGCTTCTTGTGTCTACACTAAATGTTTACTTTGTTCACTAAAATGTTCACCAAAAGTAAGATCTTGTGTAGTATTTGTAGAGCAGAGGGCTCTAGGAGTATAACTATGTGGTTACCTGAAGGTGGCATTGTAAGTAGATAGGTTGAAGTAGGGTTTTCAGTTAGGGAATTCCCTTCATCAGTTAAGGAATTCAACATAGAGGTTGGGATGTTACGTTGCAGTTGTACTGAGGATGTTGCCAAGATTCGAGGCCCTGAACCATAGAGAGAAAATGGGCAGGCTAGGACTTTATCCAAAGTGGGTATTGGGGTGATTTTATAGAGGTGTATAAAATCATGAGTGAAATAAATAGGACAGAGGAATCAACAAGCTTAGGGCGTAGGTTTAATGTGAGATGGGAACGATTTAATAAAAACTTGAGGAGCAACTATATGGAACGAGCTACCAGAGGTAGTAGTTGACGCAGGTATAATAACATTAAAAAGACATTTGGATAGGTATGTGATTAGGAAATGTTGAAGGGATATGGTCCAAACATGTGCAAATGGGGTACCTTGGTCGGCATGTACAAATTAGGCCGACGGGCCTATTTCCGTGCTTTATGGCTCTGACACCAGTTCAACAAGCACCTGTTGAGAAACCTTGTAAACATTTCATTGTTCTGATGAAAAGCCATTTAGTTGAAGTGTTCGCCCTAATGCTTTTCTATTCCTCCATGAATACTGGCTTGCTGGCAGATATTTGCTTCATTTGTTGCTTTTGTTTCAGATTTGTCTAATCCACAATATCTCACTTTTACCTTCAGTGGGATTGTTGGAAACCAACAGATCAAGTTGTAGGAGTTGCATCAACATCTTTCTGTGTTATTTTCATGCTGTATATTTGGTTTCAGAAAATGAGGGATTATATCAATTATCCAACAGTATCGATGTTTGAAGGTGACTTCATCCACTTCTTGCTTAATCTAATTTTCTTTTTGCCCAGGTCACCAATATATGACCAGGGACATATTTGTGGATTCCCAATTTTGTATATTATGCTTAACACATGCTCTTTGCGTCCATTATTAAGGAACTAATGTAGGCATATCTTTTAGAAATGCAAAAGATCTCTCGTGGACAATGGGGATTGTGCTGAGATACTAATCTTTAATCCCTATCTTTTCATCATTTGTTCAAAATTGTATCTTCGGAGAGTCGATTTTCATAACAGAACCTTTTATGTGGTCCAGAACCTCAAAAATAGTGTGTGAATTTAGAAAATTAATTTGCACAAACATCCATTGTCATATTCAATATGGATTCTGCTCTTGATTATTTTTCTGTCAATCAATGAACTGTCTAGCAATATTTGAAAGAACAAAGGAGACCAAGCTGAAGATAAATTTGGATGAATCTAATTCCACATGCTTTGTTTTCCAGTGATAGATGATGTTTCTCAGATAGAGTCATTTAGTGGGTAAGTTAGGATTATTGCTGTTGCACTTTAAACATTTCTTAAGTAGACTTATTTCGTACTAATCTTCTGAAGTTTTTTTAATCTATTTGAGTTTTCTTTGCATGTTTTGTTTTTAGGGAGTCAAAGAGTTCTGGTGACTCCTGGTTTTCTTCAACTGAAGAAGATGGATTAGAGTGTAGCTCCAAGGTAGTAATTTGCCATTGATTTAAGTGTATCTTATTCTTGAATTTAAATGACTGATATTCACTGATATTGTTTTATTCAAAGGTCTGTTTATTGTCACGTGTCCCAATTAAGGTACAGAGAAACTCGAATTACCATACAGCCATACTAAAAAAAAGCAACAAGACACACAACTACATAAGTTAACATAAACATCCACCACAGCGGATTCCCCACATTCCTCACTGTGATGGAAGGCAATAAAGTCTAATCTTCATCCTCTTTATTCTCCCGTGGTTGGGGCAGTCGAACCAACCGCAGTAAGGGCGATTGAATCTCCCGCGTCGGGGTGATCAAAGCTCCCGCATCGGGGCGGTCGAAGCTCCTGCGCTTGGAGTTCCCAACGTCGGTTTCTAACCAGGGACCGCGAGTTCCACGTTAAAGTCCGCAGGCTACTTTGGTTGGAGGTCCAAGGATGATCCCCGACAGGGATCGCCAGCTCTACGATGTTAAGTCCCGCGCGCAAAATCGGTCTCCAGCTACACAATATTAGGCTGCAGTGCGGACGGAGATACGATATGGAAAAAAATCGCATCTCCGTCGAGGTAAGAGATTAAAAAAAGTTTCCCCCTCCCCCCCACCTCCCACATAAAACAAGCTAAATAAAACACAAAAACATATATTTAACACTTGCTAAAAAACAACAAGGGACGAGACAGACTGTGATGTAGTATCTGTAATTGTTGATCTGTTTGCTATATCTATACTCATGAAAGTGATGTGGTTGGAAATGTTGTAGTTGTAGTCATCTATATATTAGAATTATTTTCCTGTATGCCACCTTGACCATCTTGCCACCGTTTTGATAACAGGAAAATCACATTCTGAGTCTGTATTTTAGGTTATAAACTATGAATCCATGTTGTTAAAGTTAAAAAAGAAATTGGCACAAATAAAGCACTTTTACAAGGACATTCAAATTCAATGATATTATGGGCAGTAGAAAAGAGGGGCGGGTGCCTTGACAGGATACATGTGGAGTTGAATTTTCATTTTTGGGAGAATTTTGAAAGTGGGGTCGCCCTTTTTTAAAGAGGAGCTTGCCTTTTAAGTCTGAGGAGAGGCAATTTTGTTTTCTCTGAGTCACTGGAACTCTTCATGCCAAAAAAAGGTTGGAGGAGTATTTGAATATTGTTAAGAAAGCTTCAGATGGATATTTGCGAGGCAAAGGGTTAGTGGAAGGTTGACACTGGAATGTGGAGTTGAGGTTGTAATTACATCAACAATGCTCTTATTGAATCGAGGAAGTGAATCGATGACTCGAGTGCCATGCCCCTACACCTAAATTGTATGTATTCCATATATATAGATATATATATATGTGTGTGGTGTAACTATAATAAAGTTCATGAGTACTTCTACAGTAACACCCGAGCTATATCTGTTATGTGAAGTTAATATAAACCAAACTTGATTTTGGGAGCTTAAGGTGAAAGGGACCCGTAGGAGGCAGTGATCATTACATGATAGATTCCAACCTGCAGTTTGAGAGGGAGAAGCTGAAGTTAGATGTATCAGTATTATCGTTGAGTAAAGGTAACTACAGATACATGAGAGAGGAGATGGCTAAGTTGATTGTGAGGGAACAATAGTAGGAATGATGGTGAAGCATCAATGGCAGGAGTTTCTGGGAGTAATTCGGAATGATTCACTGTAGCTGACAAAGGAAGTCATAGATAGCATAAAAGCAAAAGAGAAGGCATACAGTGCACTCCATAATGTTTGGGCCAAAGACCCATCATTTATTTATTTGCCTCTGTACTCCACTATTTGAGATTTGTAACAGAAAAAAATTACATGTGGTTAAAGTACACATTGTCAGATTTTATTAAAGGGTATTTTTATACATTTTGGTTTCACCATGTAGAAATTATAGCTGTGTATATACATAGCCCCCCCATTTCAGGGCACCATAATGTTTGGGGCACTTGGCTTCACAATACAATACAATACAATACAATACAATTTATTTGTCATTTGAACCCCATTGTGGTTCAAACAAAATGTTGTTTCTGCAGTCATACACACAAGAAAGAACCAAGACATAACACAATTTACACAAACATCCATCAAAGCACATCTCCTCCTCGCTGTGATGGAAGGCAATGACTTATCTCTCCCCTGCACTTCCCATTCCCCTCCCGATGTCAGAGTTAAAGTCAAAGCCCCCGGTGGGCGATGGCAATTGTCCCGCGGCCATTAACGCCGCGCCGGGTGATGCAAGGCCACGCTCCGGGTCTTGTTGTTGGAGCCCCCGGCGAAGTTAAAGTCCCACAGCCATTCCAAGCCACGCGGGGCGATGATGTAAGGCCCCGCTCCAGGAACTCTTCAACCCCGCAACTCGGGTGGGTGAAGTCGCCGTTGCGGAAGCCCCGAAAAGCAGTCTCCCATCAGGGACCGCGGGCTCCCGGTGTTACTGTCTACCAGACCTGCGGTAAGCCTCTGAATCCCCGGGGTCGGATCGCAGCAGCGCGCCACCACCGCTCCTCCCGCTCCGAACTCGGCCAGCTCCGCGATGGTGAGTAGGTCCGCAGGCTCCGCGACTGACAGACTTACCGCCGAAACCCTTCTTCAGACTGACAGACTTCTTCAAACCCTCCATCAGTCTGAAGAAGGGTTTCGGCCCGTAATGTTGCCTGTTTCCTTCGCTCCATAGATGCTGCTGCACCCGCTGAGTTTCTCCAGCACTTTTGTCTACCTTCGATTTTCCAGCATCTGCAGTTCCTTCTTAAACACTGAACCCAATTGAGCATGCCTTTTATATACTGAAGAGAAAACTGAAGGGTACTAGCCCCCAAAACAAGCATAAGCTAAAGATGGCTGCAATACAGGCCTGGTAGAGCATTACTGAGAAGACACTCAGCAACTGGTGATCTCCATGATTCAAAGGATATGCAACAAAATACTAAACAATAATACTGTCATTTTCATGACATTGCTGTCTCCCAAATGCCCTGAAATGGGTGACTATGTATAAACATTGCTGTGATTTCTACATGGTGAAACCAAAATGTATAAAAATCACCTTTATTAAAATCTGACAATGTGCACTTTCAACATGTGATTTTTTTTTTCCATTACAAATCTCAAATTGTGGAGTACAGAGGCAAATAAATAAATGACGGGTCTTTGTCCCAAACATTATGGAGGGCACTGTATGAACAGAGCAAAGATAATCAATTATAAACTTGAGATGTGTAGCAGGTTCAGCTTGGAAAATTATGCTTCTGAAGTTTAAAGAATGTTTCCTGTAAGGCCACTTGCCATGAGTCCTGCAAACCTGAAATATAAAGAGGTTAAGTAATCAAGGTTGTGCACACTCTTGCTTTGAAATTGAAATTGTGAATTATTTTAAAAAAAAGATCATTCACCATTGAATATGGTTACTACTGGTTCGAGGATTGAAAAAAACAACAAACCAATTGGACCTGTAATGATGCATTCATTGTTGGGAATGAGAGCTTTATTTACAAGACTATTAATATGCCGTCAATTAACTTTGTCTACTCCCTGTGCAATAAGCATGAAGTGTTAACAAGAAACATTACAATGTTGTAAATATATCACAGGTCAAACTGCAGGAATGGTTTAGTATGTAAATAGGTTCACCCAAGCAAAGGAAGGTAGTGATGGAGGAAGATAGACACATAATACTGGAGTAACTCAGCTGGACAGGCAGCATCTCTGGAGAGAAGGAATGGGTAACGTTTCAGGTCGAGACCCTTCTTCAGATGTATTCATCGTCAGATGGAGGAATACTGGTTGTGTTACTGTTCTGGGAAGTTGTCCTCTGCTTAACCAGTCCCTTGTGATCAAGGATGTTTGACCAGTGTTTAAGAAGGAACTGCAGATGCTGGAAAATCGAAGGTACACAAAAAAGCTGGAGAAACTCAGCGGGTGCAGCAGCATCTATGGAGCGAAGGAAAAAGGCAACGTTTCGGGCCGAAACCCTTCTTCAGACTGATCAGGGGTGGGGGGGCGGGTAGAAGAAAGAAAAAAGGAGGAGGAGCCCGAAGGCTGGGAGATAGGAGGAGACAGCAGGAGGGCTGGGGAAGGGGAGGAGACAGCAAGGACTAACAAAATTGGGAGAATTCAATGTTCATGCCCCCAGAATGCAGGCTCCCCAAGTGGAATATGAGGTGCTGTTCCTCCAATTTCCAGTGTTGCTCGCTCTGGCCATGGAGGAGACCCATGACAGAGAGGTCGGATTCGGAGTGGGAGGGGGAGTTGAAGTGCTGAGCCAGTATTGTGGGATCTGAAATAATTAACGAGGCCAATGCGAAAACAGCAAACTCTTCTACAGATGATGACTGACAAGGCAGATTGGTAGCTGATTCTTGAGGAGGTCGCCTTTTATGGTTTCACAGGCTCTCAGTGTTCATAATGGACGGCCTTAACGTTCTGTGCCAAATGCTTCTTCACTGATTTGAGCATAACGTTTTTTAATGAGAACTGTCTATTTCGTGATTTGACAGAGCTCAGAATAGGGTGTCTGCTTTGGGAGGCTGGTAGCAGGCATGCAAATTATGTGGCCTGTCTGGTGTAACCAAGTGTAACAAGAGCCTAACTATCGGATATGTTGGCCGGAGCAAAGTCAGTGGCCTTTAGAAAGTGGCAAAGGCCCTTCTGATCATTTTGATGTGCAATAGCAATGTAGCTGGATTAGATAACAACTACAGATTGAAAATAGGTTGTTTAGGACCTTTAAACTGGAAATTGTGGTGAAAGTTGCCTGCGGTGTCATGGATATGGGTGGGAGGAAAGAAGAATAGAATCAAGTTTAGATACAATAAGTTCTAAGGGGTAAGAAAAGGTTTAAATGATGATGTGACCACAGCAGTCTTGCTTGTGGACTTTGAAGATGTAAAGTGGGTTATGAGTGGTTGGATATTATGTGGTTAGAGGTTGTGAGGCCTAGATCTCCAGAGGGAAGGAGGTAAGCAACTATAATAATGTTTGATGTTCACTGGAGTGGTCATTATCGAAAGTAGCGTACAAGTAATTGGAATTGGACTAGCATTCAGCCTCTGCAGGATATAAATTAGTTTGTCAAACAACAGTAGTACGGCTTTAAACAACATGTTTGGTGATGATGCTAAGATGGTCTTGGTAAACAGAGGTTGAAAATGCTAGTGTGTAGGTGGAGCGGAAAAAAATGAGGCAGTAACATGCTAGCAAATTGCGATGAATAAAGAGGCCAAGAGATGGTTAGGTGCCAGAGGGAAGGGTCCCGGCAGGTTAGGAAATCTCAAGGTGGAAGAAACAATAACTCTCTCCCTCCACTGGTGTTGCCTCACTTGCTGAGTATCTCCAGCACTTCCTGTTTTAATTCACATCTTTGGGGTTTTTTTAAGTGTTTTGCTTTGGACATGTGTAAAGTCATTTAATTTAATGGGCTGATGTGATTTATGCACTACTTTTATACCTTATGTAGCACTATTATTATATGGTATACATCGCTTATAGATATCTGGACAAGAGTGAGAACAGCTGGACAGAAAAAAAATCGTGGTTCAATCAGGTACATAGAGAGGAGGAGTCTTCTTTATAAGTTAAGGGATAAATTATTAGTAAGATTTACTAGATACCAAACATCACATTTGTTACAGATCAGAACAAAAACGTTAGTTATATATATATATATATACATATATATATATATATTTGAACCTAGTTACAGTTGATGAAGGTCCATGTTTACATTTCTGAGCTCAGTACTTCAACAAATCCAAACAATTACTAGTAAAAGTTTTTTTTATACTTTTTTTTTTGTTATCCCTCAATTTTGAGCAGATGTTTTCGTGTTTTGATCAAGATAACATCTTTGGGCCTTATTCCACACAGATCTTTCTACGCACCCAATTATTTTGTCAGGAAGATCCTTATAAGATTGCTTCCTGCTTCTGCAGGACTTAAAATTAGTAATTTTATTTTGCCAGCTATCAAATTATAAGTATCAGTATAAGATAAAAATCAAGATAGACCATTTCGTTCCTGGGTATCATGCTTTGACGAAAATTCTTCCCACTGTGATTGTCGATCAAGTGGATATGACAACCTGCATTCATTTTCCAGACACACTTTATCGACTTGTGCACAAGGACAGCAGCACAGTCCCATTTCACGTACTGTTCTAAAATTCTACTTGGAACTGACAACTTTTATACAGATTTTGATTCTTTAATTCCTTATTAGCATACATAGAATTAAAATCACCAATCACAATACGTTCTGAAAATTACTAATATTTAATAATAACGACATACAATACAATTATCTCAAGGACCTTGTGCTGTATCGTTATAGCTGGCTGCACATCAAAGGATGACAAGAACAAGTTTGCTGATGATACAAAAGTGAGTGGTTTTGCAGACAGTGAAGATAGTTGTGAAAGATTGCAGTAGGAGCTGGATCAATTGGCCAGGTGGGCAGAGGAATGGTTGATGGAATTTAATGCTGACAATTGTGAGGTGTTGCATTTTGGAATGTCGAACAAGGGCAGGACCTACACAGTAAATGGTAGGCCTCTGGGTAGTGTTGGAGAGCAGAGGGATCAAGGAGTGCATGGTTCCTTGAAGGTCGAGTCACAGATGGATAAAGTGGCCAAAAAAGCTTTTTGCACTTTAGCCTGTATTGAGTATTGAGTATAGAAGTTGGGAGGTCATGTTGTAGTTGTATAAGACGTTGGTGAGACCGCATTTAGAATATTGCATTCAGTTCTGGGCAGCATGTTATAGGAAAGATATTGTCAAGCTTGAAAGGGTTCAGAAAAGATTTACGAGGATGTTGCCAGGACTAGAGGTGGTGAGCTATAGGGAGAGGTTGAGTCGGTGTACAAAATCATGAGAGGAATAGGTCGGGAAGATGCACAGAGTCTCATGCCCAGATTAGTGGAATCGAGGACCAGAGGTTCAAGGTGAAGGGGAAAAGATTAATAGGCATCCGAGGGGTAACTTTTTCACACAAAGGGTGGTGGGTGTATGGAACAAGCTGCCAGAGGAGGCCAGTTGAGGCTGGGACTATCCCATCGTTTAAGAAACAGACAGGTACATGGATAGGACAAGTTTGGAGGGATATGGACCAAGTGCAGGCAAGTGGGACTAGTGTAGCTGGGACATTGTTGCTAGTATGGGCCAGTTGGGCCGAAGGGCCTGTTTCCACACTGTATCACTCCATGACTCTATGACTATTGTGCTGTACAGTTATCACTAGCTGTGCGTAAAAGGAATCCTCTCAAGGACCTATAGCTGTACAACTGTAGATAGTTCCAAGCTGTATGAACTTTTGTCATACTGCAGCTTCCATACCACCAATACATACGATCTTTTAATTCATTGCCATTACTCACAGGTGACCCAGAGTGGTCCACTGAAGGAATAGGAAAATATGCATTGTAATGATTAGAAGCATTCACAAAAGCAATGTATATTAGAAGTAGCAATAAAAGTTTCAATTGCAGCATTTTTAACTGAGACCTAAAAACTCCTAAATAATTATTTTTAAAAATAGGCAGAATGTCCTTGTCAGCATTTATCCCTTCACCAGTACCAAATTGTGGATTGACTTACATAACATTCGCTAAACTTTAAAAAGTAGTTTGTTGTTTGGCAAATAATTTGAAATATCTTAAGGATGCTAGAGCCAAGATATAAATATGCTTAATAGAAGGGAAATCATTTGGCCCATTGGGTCTAACCGCAGGTCCCATCAATTCTACCTATATCCCTCTAACATCCTCTCTTATATGATACCAATCCCCTTTATTGTTTTGCCACATGCCCAACTCTACAGATAATTTACAGTAGACTGTTATGCTGTGGGCCGAGCATCGAAAATGTGTCTAGAATTTAACTTTTGTGACCCATGTCTCGCAACTACATAAAATGTTGCACAGATTTTGATAAAATATAATATAATTGAGAAGGATGTCATAACTCGTCAGTGCCAAAGTTGCACATTAGTTAATTAAACTAATTAGAAAATGAGATTGATAAAGTAAGCGCCATCTAGTGTCCAATGCCCATATTACACCATTGGAGCCTAATTCCGTGCTGCGGCCTATTTAAACCATATTATACCATATATATATATATATATGACTGCAATTATATTTAATTATGTATAATTATATTACATAAAAATAATATAATGAATATCATTGTGAATGTATTTTGAATGATGCTGCGGCAGACCCGCCTAATTAATGGGTGAGGGCAGTTCCTGGGGTTCCTGAGGTTCCCGTTTACTGAACCCCTCTGACTGCCAGTGTGCAGAGTGGGGGTCACGGCCATAGTAGGACTGGGGTAGTGCCAGGATGGGGGAAGGCTAAGGCATCTTCCATTGACAGGAAGCTGGAGCCGCTTTGGGATCAGCTGCGGGGGCTCCACCTCGGCCAGCACTGCCCTGCATGCTGCCTGGGCCGCCTTCAACACTCCCATAGCGCCGGCTCGTTCAGTCCGCCTGCTCGCTCACTGCAACACCGGCCTACCGACAGCCTGACCGACCACTCACAGCACCCACCGACTAACCCTAATCCTAACCCGCTACATTTGTTATTTATCACTTTAATTTAACCATTCACATCATAAGTTTATAAAGATAAATCAATTGAAAATCAAAATGATCAGCAAGGTTAGCATTACCTTTATTCTTTGGAAACTTTGTTATTGTTTTGATGTAATGAGGAGGCAGCCTGAGCCCAGGGTTCTCACTGCCTAGCGACCATGGAATAAAGCGTGGGATTGGTCAATTTGCGTCCGACCTCAATGTCAAACGTGCATTGATTGGACAATTACTACTTGGAAAAAAGTTAGGTTATTCTCATTTTTTTTTTAAATGTGCAGGTTTTGGTCTTGACGAGTTTTAGGTATGATTTATATAAAATGTTTACACAATATATTAAAAATTCATGTAGTTACGTGAGTTGGGTCACGAACTTGAACGAAAAAGCTCCTCGGCCCATAGCCTAAATTAAACTGCTGCGCAACTTTGGTTTGTGGGAGGATACTGGAATATTGGGGAAAACCCCTACGTTTATGTGCAAACTACACATAAACAGCACTCCAGGTCAGAATCAAATCAAGGTCACTGGAGCTATGGAACAGCAGTCATAAAAGATTTCACCAAAATGGTTCATTAGTCATTCTTGAACTTTAAATATTGTGTAAAGTGCAAAATATTGCATAAGGTTTATATAAAAATGGAAGCAGAAAGGTGAATTAACAAAAAAAAAAAGTTGATTCTGTCCCTATCATGTTGATGAGTGCATAGTTCATAAAAGTTGAATAATGTAACTGTTTATCCTCACTAATAAAAATAAGATCTATTCACAGACAACACAGAAGCTTAATTTGACCAAGTTGATAAATTCTTCACAGCAAAACAAGGAAAATAGTAAGTTACTGAGAAAATAAGTGAAAATAAATTTGAATACTGATCTGCCAGAAGTGTAGTTACTCACGTTGTTTCATTGTTTATAAAAATTTACTGTTTTAGTGAATGAAAAGACGGTTGATGACAAAGCACAGCACACGAGTATTTTGCAACCAGCTGATTCAGATACAATTATGGTAGAAGATTTAGAAAATGATTGTCAAGATGAAGAAGAAATAAACAAGAATGGCTGGCCAACTTCACCACTTCAGGCCAGGACTTCGTTACGTGATTCTCCAAAAACTGTTAGTCGTTCATTGAGTTTTCCTTTTCAAAAACAGGTTAACTCTATTCCATTAAAAGGCAAGAAGGAGGTAATCATTATTTCTGGATTTTTTTAAGCAATATTTTTATATTGTAATTGTAATTGTAAATCTTTATTGTCATTTCCTGAGTATTCGCATACTCAGAGGAAACAGAAAAACGTTTCTCAACCAGTGTCCATTCAGTTTTCGTTACAAAATAAATAGCAATTAAAATTAAAATACATGTCATGAACATGAACATGACATATATCTTATATATATTGCAATGAAGTTGGGGAATTTACTTAACGAAACATAAAAATCTCATCTTAAACACAAAGTAATTATTAGCTGCTGCAACACAGATAAATTTGAGATAAGTGGAAATGTGTTTTAGATTATGAGCATGACAGCAATGTCAATGCACATGAAAGATGCCAATGAAGAAGAGGATAATTGAGAGGAGGATAGTGCAGAAATTTGATGAAGAACCTTTGAAGCAGAGGTCTTGAGGATTTCAAAAAAAGATATACTGAGGAATTCACTCAATTGGAGTTCATTTAAGTTACGGTCTCTTGATCTTAGCACTGGTGGTAAAATAATACGGATATATATGTAGTCTAGGAAAAATCAAGCATGATTTAAAAGCCATTCTTGGAGATTGATAATTCACAATTAAACAGAACAAAACAGGTTTTTTTTCCAAAAGCAGAGACTTAAATAATATAATTATGATTAGATATACTGAATTGCCAGTTGACTTGGAAGCAAGGTGTTAATTCAACACCTATACTGCTGCGATAAATAAAATAAAAACAAATTATAAATGAATCACATTTCAAGCTTAGTAAACAAAAGATAACGGAAAGCTATCCCTCTGTTAAAAGAATGTTATCAGAAAAGTTTGACTGGAACTGATGTTAGTGCCTGGGATTCAAAAGCAAAAAAGTAGCAATATTGCATAACATATTGAGACTGAACTGAGTAGTTGCAAAATATGTGAGTGGTTAATCTTTTGCTGCACAAACCAAAGACATTAAAGACATAAATCTCACGAGCAGAATAAATGTCAATGCTATAGAACTGATTTGAATAGAAAGTGGTTATTTTTGATACAGATAAATCATCAATAATGATATACAATAGAGGAACAAAAGAGACTTTTACTTCTGACAAATTTCCAAGCAAACTGGTGATTTCTAAAGCTTCTAAATTTCTAGATTTCTAAATCTTCTAAATGGAAAAAAAAACCTCAAACGTGTTTCCAAGAGTTTAGTTTCGAGATGCAGCACGGAAACAGGCCCTTCGGCCCAACAAGTCCGCGCCGAGCATCAATCCCCGCACATTAACACCATCCTACGCACACTAGGGACAATTTACACATGCATCAAGCCAATTTACCAACATACCTGTACGTCTTTGGAGTGTGGGAGGAAACCTAAGATATCGGAGAAAACCCACGCAGGTCATGGCTATATATTTATCTAATATCACAAATCACTTGTGGGAAAACTGAATTTACAAAATAGTCCAATAATTCACAACTATATTATTGAGAAAATAAATGAGTTGAATTGAGTTACCACCACTGAATAAATAATAATTGTTGTACTTAATTGGAAATGGAAATCTAATGGTTTGCATTCTTGTGCAGAGAAGCAGTGATTGAGCTATTTGCTTTCCTCTGATAATAGAATGCTAAATTGTATCTTAATATATAGAAGTATATAACGCTGTTTTAGTCGACCAAAAGTATTTAAAAAACCTTGTGCAATTATTTTAGTGTAGCTTTTCTACGATTGGGTTTGAGGTTTATTGCGGTGTTTGAGTGATCTAACATTAGGGGTCGTATATTTGAAATCACTTCCAGTTTATTTGTAAAGCTGCAGTAATCTGGTTTAATTAGGGACTCAAAAAATATTTATTGACCTATTGAAATCAAATCATAACAATATTTTAAAGAACCAAATCTAAAATAAATGTGTTTTTTCTGGTATCTGATCTATTTGTTCTTATCATTTAACTTGATTATAATATTAATTATATTCTAAGTGAAATAATGGTACTTAGTACTGTAAAGTCATATAAAAAATATATTTTTTTAAATTTGTCTTCTTGTACAGGGCATGTCCGGGGATGAACAGGAGGCCCAGTCTTTAAAAATGCGTTCCAGCATTTCAAGAATTGAAGCAATAGATCCTGTTTTTAGTGAACCTTCTCAAGATACGATTCCCGTGCAAAAGACTTCGCCAAGAAAAAACAGAAGAGGTAGGCATGATTCAAGTTTTTTTCAAATATAGTTTGAAAAAATGTTTTTCAAATATAACATTTTTTGATTGAGTTCTAATTCTCCCATATTTTGTCTTTTATTCTGCTAATAGAACCTTAATGGTGGAAAAGTTGTATAGTCATTGGCACATTCTGTGGACAGTTATGATGCATTACCAATTCTAGATTATTAAGTGCAAAATAGCTGATAGCTCATGTTAATATTCTGGCTGGAAATGGATATGTGCATGATGTTAGGTGGATTCAGATTCAGATTCAGATTCAATTTAATTGTCATTGTCAGTGTACAGTACAGAGACAACGAAATGCATTTAGCATCTCCCTTGAAGAGCGACATAGCAAACGATTTGAATAAATAATAATAAGTGTCTGGGGGGGGGGTGGTGATTGGCAGTCACCGAGGTACGTTGTTGAGTAGAGTGACAGCTGCCGGAAAGAAGCTGTTCCTCGACCTGCTGGTTCGGCAACGGAGAGACCTGTAGCGCCTCCCGGATGGTAGGAGGGTAAACAGTCCATGGTTGGGGTGAGAGCAGTCCTTGGCGATGCTGAGCGCCCTCCGCAGACAGCGCTTGCTTTGGACAGACTCAATGGAGGGGAGCGTGGAACCGGTGATGCGTTGGGCAATTTTCACCACCCTCTGCAATGCCTTCTGGTCGGAGACAGAGCAGTTGCCATACCATACTGTGATGCAGTTGGTAAGGATGCGCTCGATGGTGCAGCGGTAGAAGTTCACCAGGATCTGAGGAGACAGATGGACCTTCTTCAGTCTCCTCAGGAAGAAGAGACGCTGATGAGCCTTCTTGATCAGAGTAGAGGTATTGTGGGTCCAAGAGAGGTCACCGGAGATGTTGACTCCCAGGAACCTGAAGCTAGAAACACGTTCCACCTCCGTCCCGTTAATGTGGATGGGGGTGTGCGTGCCGCCTCTGGACTTCCTGAAGTCTACAATGAGCTCCTTGGTCTTCTTGGAGTTAAGGGCCAGGTTGTTGTCAGCGCACCATGCTGCTAAGTGCTGGACCTCCTCCCTGTAGGCCAGCTCATCGTTGTTGCTGATGAGGCCAATCACCGTTGTATCATCTGCATACTTGATGATGGTGTTAGTACCATGTACAGGTGTGCAGTCATAGGTGAAGAGGGAGTAGAGGAGGGGGCTCAGCACACAGCCCTGAGGTTCAGCCGGGGTTCAGGGTTGAAGAGGTGTGCTTGTCTAACCTCACAGACTGGGGTCTGTTGGTTAGAAAGTCCAGTATCCAGTTGCAGAGGGAGGGGTCGATGCCCAGGTTACCGAGTTTGGTGATCAGTTTTGATGGAATAATGGTGTTGAATGCTGAGCTGTAATCGATGAACAGCATTCTTACATAAGTGTCTCTGTTGTCGAGGTGGGAGAGGGCGGAGTGAAGTGCCGTTGAGATGGCATCCTCCGTACTCCTGTTCTTGCGGTAGGCAAACTGATAGGGATCCAGTGTGGGGGGTAGGCAGCTTTTGAGGTGTGCCAGGACCAGCCTCTCGAAGCACTTGGTGATGATGGGGGTAAGTGCAACTGGGCGGAAGTCGTTGAGGCTTGCCGCAGTGGAGTGTTTTGGCACTGGCACGATGGAGGTGGCTTTAAGGCAAGTGGGGATTCCAGTGTAAGTTTAAAAGTTGCCAAAGTGTGTGTCAACTGGACGCAAGGGGTTATGACATTTCACTACTGTAAAGAGGCTAGATAAATATAAGTTGTTGTAGTTATAATTTAATGTTAAAGCTTTGTGTCGGTCATTAATTTTTCACTTCCAAGACTCAATTTATTTGCTCTGATACTTAGCAACATTATAGTGAGATTAATAGCTTTGTCAATGGAAAGCAACCCTCGTCTAAATGTATCTGTCATGGTCATGCAGGAAATTGTCTCATTAGCTGCACTTCAATGGTTTAACAGAAGGAACTATGCAAGTTGATGCAGCATGTATGAGATTAATGTGTTGAGCACTGCACTTCATTTTTCTGCATGGTAATTCATCAATTTGGCTCCAACTCTCACACAAAACATACAGAATCTTGACACCTAGAAACAGATGGGTGGAAATTAAATGGTCTGATTCTTTACCTGCTATCAACTAATCAGCTTCCTTGCTTAATCCAGGCACATCAAACTGTATGCGAGGTGGTCCTTGTGGGAGGCGAGGTGGAAATTTCAACATGATAATCATTTCCTCAGAGAGGTTTGGGGTTCATGCACACTGGTTTTATAAGCTATTGAATTCTGACCGTGAAGCTAAAACTAAAGACAGAACATGTAAATTCCTAAATAAAAATAAAAACAATTGCAGATGCAAGAAATCTGAAACAAAATGTTTAAAAACTCAGCAAATCGGGTAGTATCTGTGGAAAGAGAAATGGTTGATGTTTCATGTTTGTAACCCTTTGCTGAAAGTAGAAATGCGAGAGATGCAGGTTAGTTTTCCATTGGAGAGAAGAAGTGGGTGGGTGGGGGGGGGGGGGGAATGGGGTGGTGGTGTGTAGAATGTCTGATAGGATGAGTTGGAATGACGTAATGAGGACATTCATCAGCACATTAAACTTCGGGGTCAGTCTAATGAGTTATTAATGGCAAGATCCATTAATAAGTAATCCAAGAGGTCAAATGTTAAGCATTATTATTTTTTAATCATTTTTTATTGAAATTTTGTCTAAAACAAAGCTGTCCTTTTCCATCTATAATTTAAATCTGAAATATTGAATTCACATTCCAGTAACTCTTTTTTATTTTTGTTTCACTGCCTTAAAATACACCGTTGTTTGATCCATGCCTCTATTTCCAATGTGTTTATATTTCATGGTTGCTACATTTTCACTGTCAAAGTTTGCGTTTGTTTCATCATGATGCATATATTCCTGTCAAAATATGACAATATATTCGATGATGATCTTCTGCAACGACCTAACAAATAGTATTATGCTTCAGTGAAATTATGGTTTTAATCCCTGGACTCTTCAGAAAAATTACTTTGCATTAACTGTTTTAAACTCACATTATGTCAAGTAAGCAGCTCAAATGCCTCTTTATGAAACCACATGAAGACTATCAAAGCATTGAATGTCATTTCTGTGGTGTTAGATAATTTAGTACAATGGTGTATGTGATTTTTTTTTTGTGTAATTTATGTAGCTGTTTCATCGAAAGCCTTTCAATCTTGAAAAAGTCAGATATTAGCTCATTCTTGGTTCTTGGTTTCTTGGTCCTCCAAAATATTCCAAATGGAATTTAAACTGGCGAACATTTCAGAATGTAGTGTTCTTATGAATTGCCCATATGGAGGAAGCCTTGGATCATGATCTTGTTATATTCCCCTCAGAGTCATAGAGCTGCACAGCAGGGAAACAGGCCCTTCAACCTACCTTGTGCATGCCGACCATGTTGGCTTACTGGGCTAGACTCATTTACCTGCATTTGACCCATTGCTCTCTAAACTCTTCCTATCCACAATATCTCCATTGTATCCACTTCTATAGCTTCCTCTAGCAGCTCATTGAAGATATGAACTGTGGGCTCTGATTCGAGGCAATGGTATTCTCCATCACAGTCCATACACACCTAACATCTAATGATATTACTACAGCTAAATTCCCCACCATCAGTACATTGCATGTCAACATTGGGCATTTCATTCAAATGAACCAACTGTACAAATGCGATTGAATTTTTTCTAGGTGGATCTAAAATAGAAAGTTTGTCATAGAATTTGAACATCTATTCAAGCTTCTGAGGAAAATTGTGTATTTAAGTATCTTATTTTTTGATCAGAAAATATAAGTTTTGCTACTTTTGTCTCAATTAATACTTTGGCCTTTTATGTCATGAAAACACAATAAAAATACATGACACAAAATTTGATGCTAAATATCCAAGATTTCTGATGTAATTATGTCCCTATTGTTACACCAGATTGCTTAATCTGGTCTTCCCATTCTCCAACATACATCTGCTTCCCATTCTAAATTACATGTAAATTGCCTGAAATTATATTAATTCAGATTCATTTATATGTCTGTCAAAAAACCTTCAGCACAACAAATTTCTGACCTCCCCCCTTTGGTAAATTTGGTAAATTTGCCATGCTTCAATAATCTTCACATGTTGCGATGTTTTTTTTCCCTATATCCTCATACGTAAACTTAAGTTAAACATTCAATAACTTCCAAAATGGCATTGCTTTGAAACATGCTTGCACAATAAGCATAAATAATATTGGATTCAAATATTGGCAGGATGAAGGGTGATGGAAGCAGAGTAAATATTGACATTTAAGAGGCATTTAGACAGGCACATTAACATATGGGAATGGAGGGATATGGATTATTTGGAGGCAGATGTGGTTGGTTTAATTTGTCATTGTGCTTGCTCAGATGTCATGGATCAAATGGCCTGTTCCTGTGCTAACTGTTCATATGTTTTACGTTCTATAAATGTTGAAACATGTCACCACCATAGAAAAAATAAATGGTTTATGGAGCAAAATACAATTATTTTAGGGGCAGCTAACATTTTTCAACTAATTCCGTAGCATCATTCTACATAGAATATTTTTTTATTTCCCTTTTATGTAGACCTACTTTTGGAACTGGGATTGGATGAGGCAGAAGCTGAAGAAAATACAGAATCTCCTAAGGATTCAGAGGTATGCTTAAAGGGCTGTCCCACTTGGGGGATCTTATCCGCGAGTCTAGAAGAGTGTCTTCGACTTTCAAGCTCGAAGGCACCCGCCTGGAAAGCCTCGAGCTGGATCAATCGTCCACGTTGAAACTGCGAGCTGGATCGACCGACCGCACACACGCGCACACACAAACACATCGCGAAGGTGGGGGCCAGGGAAAGCGGGGGAGCTGTCTGTGATTCACACCCGCGATGAAGAACAAGGTAAAACGGCTGCACAGTAACGGGGAGGGGGAGAGAAGGGGGGAGAAGGAGTGGAGACACTTTTAAGAAGTATAATAAAGTTTAGCGGGCATTTTACCTACCGGTAGGTCTACCTTGGTCCTGAAAACTCCAATGAGCCAATCAAAATGCCCGGTCAGCGAAGGAGATTGCCTACAGCTGCCCTCGACTGCCTGTAACTAAATAACGACCCCACTCCACTGCACTACGAGTTAAAAAGTCCCATGCCGACCAAATTTTACTCACGGAAAATTTTCCAACATGCTGAAAAATTTTCCGCGACCTGGCTGAGGCCACGAGTATTCGGGAACTTCCCTCAAGCATGAAGGAGAGTTCCAGCAACCTTACAGAACCTCCTAGGACCACGTGTTGACCATGCTGCGAGTTTGAAGGTCGAAGACACTCTTCTAAACTTTACTTGTTGGAAAGTATCTCATTTAGCTTATCTAAAATGAATATTTTGTAATATTATGGTGTGATCATAATTTCAAATATGTGTCATAGAATTATACAATGCAAAAACGGGCTATTTGGCACACCAAATCCACGGCAACTATCAAACATCCCTATATGCTGATCCCATTTTATTCCTCAGGAGCTCCCCTCATATCCTACCACTCACCTAAACACCATGAGCAATTTACAGTGGTCAAGTAACCTACCAACCTGCACAACTTTGGGATACAGGGAGAAACTAGTACATGGAGGAAACTCACATGGTCACAGTGAAATTGCACAAACTCCACCCAGGCAATGGAAGATCTGCATTAAATGAATCATGAGGACATTAGAGGAACACACAGATAGATAAAAACAATCGAATCAGAAAACTGTAGTAAACCAGTCAGCATGTCAACCTGCTCCACCATTCAGGGGGAGACAACATTTGGTGAGAGACAGCAAGAGGGGAGAAAAGCCTTGCCTGCAAAGGGCTTGTGACAGAATTAAAAGTTCCAGGTTCTAGACTAGAGCCTTAATAAAAATGAAATCTGTTACTTATATTGAAGAAATTAACAAATTTGAAGGGATTGACCTAAATTTGCTCAATGGTAATTTTTTTAAAGTTATCGAGGTAAAACAAATTGATTATTTTTGTTATCACACCAGGCGTTTGATCCAGAATTCACTGTATTTCCTTTCCTCCTCCTCGTCCCCCACCCCTAACCCATTCTCCTTGCAGAGGTTGTTTCTTGCACAATGCTGGTGAGTTGATTTGCGTCTCGTGCACAAGCATGCTAGTTGTGATCTTACTGAGGAAGCTCTACTAGTCGTTTCCAAGCTTCACTCTTCTATTGGATTTCCCCTGAAGTCTAGTGCCAGTGCAGCAAGTTACTGAGATCCTCTTTATTCCAAGGAATCTGCTCGTATATGCTAGCCTATTCATTCAAAGGAGGCTTGCAGGAAAGAAAGGAAAGATTGTTAGATTAACTTTTTTAATTAATAAAGCTAACTGCTTTTAATGTTTCTATTCATTGAAATAAAACATTGCAAATCCAGCTTTGACAGTTTGCAAAGATAATGGCGATATAGAACATAGAACAACATAGCACAAGAACAGGCCCTTTGGCCCACAATGTCTGCCTAACAAGACCAAATCTTAGTGTGGAGGAAAGAACTGCAGATGCTGGTTTAAATCGAAGATAGACACAAAATGCTGGAGTTCAGTTCAGTTCTGAAGAAGGGTTTCGACCTGAAAAGTAAACCCATTCTCTCCAGAGATGCTGCCTGTCCTGCTAAGTTACTCCAGCATTTTGTATCTAAGACCAAATCTTATTTGCATGCACATGATCCATATCCCTCCATTCCCTGCATATCCAAATGCCGATCCAAAAGTCCCTTAAATGCCACAATAGTAGCTGCTTCAACAACCACCACCGGCAGCACGTCCCAGGCACTCAACTCTCCCGGTGTAAAAAAAACTTGGCCCACACATCTCCTTTAAACTTTGCTCCTCACCTTAAAGTTATGCCCTCTAATATTTGATTTTTTTCTATCCTGGAAAAAGGTTCTCACTGTCCTTATTTATGCCTCTCATAATTTTCTATTGGTCTATCAAGTCTCCTTGCAAACTCTGATGTTCCAGAGAAAACAATCAAAGTCTGTCCACCCTGTCCCTGTAGCTAGTACGCCCTAATCGTACCAACATTCTGGTAAACCTCTGCACCCTTTGCAAAGCCTCCATGTCCTTCCTGTAATGGGGGGACAAGAACTGCATGCAATACTCCAAATACGGCCCAACCAAAATCCTATAAAACTGCATTATGACCTCCTGACTCTTATATTTAATGCCTTGGCCTGTAAAAGCAAGCACATCATATGCCTTTACCACTCTATCTACTTGTGTTGCCACTTTCAGGGAGTTATGGACCCAGACCCCAAGATCCCTCTGTGCATCAGTGCAGTTAAGAGTCATGCCATTAATTATACATTTTCCCCTTACATTTGATCTTCTAAAGTGCAATACCTCATAACTGCTTGCATTAGCTTTGCATCTGCCATTTCTCAGCCCATTTCTGTAGCCCTATCTATATCCCGTTGTATATTTTGACAGATTTCCTCACAGTCTGCGACCCCAGCAATTTGGTGTCATCTGCAAACTTACTAACCAAATCGTCCACGTTTTCAACCAAGTCATTTATATATATCACAAACAGGAGAGGCCCCAGCACAGATCCCTGTGGAATCCCTGTACATAGACCTCCAGCCTGGATATTGTATTTCTTCCACAACCGCCTGTCTTTTATCAGTATGCCAGTGCTGAATCCATATAACTAAATCACCATTAATTCCATGCATTTAAGTTTTCTTAATCAGTCCACCTTGGGAGACTTTATCAAATCCCTTACTAAAATCCATGTAGACACCATCCAGCACTCTACCCTCATTGATCACCTTTGTCAAAAGGTGCTGGTTCAAAGGGCCAAATAGCCTCCTCCTGCATTTATTTTCGATGTTTCATCTCCTCAAAAATCTCGATCAGGTTAGTGAGACATGACCTGCCATGTGCAAAAGCATGTGTAGGAAAGAACTGCAGATGCTGGTTTAAATCAAAGGTAGACACAACATGCTGAAGTAACTCAGCGAGACAGGCAGCATCTCTGGAGAGAAGGAATCAAGACCCTTCTTCAGACTGATGTCAGGGGAGTGGGTGGTGCAGAGAAAACGTAGTCGGAGCCAGCAAGACTGGTGTGAGAACTGGGAAAGGGGAGGGGATGGAGAGAGAGAGGGAAAGCAAGGGCTACTTGAAGTTAGAGAAGTCAATGTTCATATCGCTGGGGTGTAAGGTACCCAAGCAAAATATGAGGTGCAGCTCCTACAATTTGCGCTAGGCCTCACTCTGACAATGGAGGAGGCCCAGGACAGAAATGTCAGATTGGGAATGGGAGTTAAAGTGCTGAGCAAACAGGAGATCAGGTAGGTTTAGGTCGACTGAGTGAAAACCATGCTGACTGTCCTTAATTACCCCATTCTCTTCCAAATGGGAGTAAATTCTATTCTGAAGAATCCTCTCCAATAGCTTCCTGACCACTGACATGGGGCTCACCGGTTTATAATTCCCTGGATTTTCTTTACTTCTCTTAAATAATGGAACAACATTAGCAACCCTCCAGTTCTCTGGCACCTCGCCGGTGGCTCGAGAAGATCTTTGTCCAGTCTCCAGCAATCTCCTCTCTTGCCTTGCTTAATTACCTGGAATAGATCCCTTTTATGGGGATTTATGCACCATAATGCTCTTCATGAGTCCATCTCCTCGTTCTTAACCTCAAACTGCCCTTGCATATTACTATTCTCCACAGTGATCTTATTATCCTTCATGTCCTCCTTGGTGAAATCAGAATTAAAGTACTCGTTTAGTACCGTGCCTACATCTGCAGACTCCAAGCACAAATTCCCTACTTGATCCTTGAGTTGTCCACTCTTCTCCCTGGTTACACTCTTGTTTTTAATGTAGGTATAAAAAGCTTTGGGATTCTCTTCATTCCGACTCACCAAACCATTTTGTGGCCCCTTGTGACCCCTCTAATCGCCACCTTGAGTTCTTTCCTTTTTTCTTTACATTCCTCAAAGACCCTGTGCCCATCCTCTTGAACTCATTCTGATGAACTTCCTTCTTTTTGACTAGGTTTTCTCATTACTCATCCAAGGCTCCCTTACTTTGTCATCTTTATCCCTCCTTACTGGGACACGGCAGTTCTAAACTTCGAACAACTGACCTTTAAACAGTTCCCATATGTGGATGTGGACTTACATAACAACTGCTTCCAATGTACCCTCCCGAGTTCCTGCCTAATAATGTTGTAGTTTGCTTTACTGCAGTTTACTACCTTTCCGCAAGGTCCTTCTCTCTATTCAAAACATTCTTAAAACATGAAGTTGTGATCACTGCCATTCTCTTGGTCTTTATTGTTTACGAAGAACACCATTTTGAAGAATTTGGGAAATGCAGTATTCAGTGTGGTTGCTCAATTTTCAGTGCATTTTTTAAATGTTCTTACTTGTCTGTCTGAAGAGATTTGCATATATTGAACTGGTTGATTGATCCATTGGTTATCCCTTTCTCTTCAAAGGAAGGCAACCCGCACACCATAATGCCTCATAGTTTGAAAGGATTGTGGATATGAACTTGCAAACAACTACAGCAATATATCACTGTGGAGTCATGATATGTTGAAATGGAATTATTTTATATTTTACGGATGCACAATTATATCAAACTGTTTTTATTTATTTTAGTCTGTCACGGATATCTCATGGAAGAAATCAATTGGTTCATTGGTTTCGGCTGGTGTCCTGAGCCATATGAACATTAGGAAGAACCAAGATGAAGGTGATTTTAAAATTTGGCTTAATTTTTGCTTTATTTTGTAAGAACACAAATAAATTCCATAAATTGTATAAAACATCTTAATATAGCTGCAACAAGTTGTAAAGTAAATACCAACATAAATTCATTTTTGAGTATATTTCCTCTGTGGACATGTAAGGGTTACGTCCCATGGAGTCTTGCATATGTCGGTGTTACACTGTGTCGGAAACGTAAGTGCTACGGTGCAAGCAAAAAGTTTCTATTTGACGTAGAGAGCACGTGGGAGCTCCGAGGTGGACCCTCTATGTGGGGGCTCCGAGGTGTTCACTCTGTGTGGGAGCTCCGACTTGGAGACCACGTGGGAGCTCCGAGCCAATCAAGTGAATGTCAGAGGGCGTAAAGAATGGCTTATATAAGTGCAAGTTTACGCAAGTCACCAATTACATAAATCGGAGAGTAACTATAAACAAATTGAATAGCTCATTTGCGTACAGAAAGAATACATTTAAAAAAATTAATTTGGTAGTGATGATAAGGTTCAGAGAATATTATCAGGAGAGTTTACAATTCTTTGAATGATTCCATTGAATCCTTTACATTAATTTGAATGAACTTTCGAATGAACTGCCAATCAAAAGCAATTCAATTTTTGTATAAACACATTTATTCTTGTAGTAAATTACCAGTAGAGTTTGGGATGTTTATGTATGAATACACGTTTATTTATCTGACAGTTTAAATATCCATTTCCTTTATATCAATTTTTTTTTTTTTTTTAAACGATTAATTCCATACTACTCTCTGTGCTACCAGTTCTTTTATTGCATGGTTTTGCATCAACAAATCCCCATGTCCATATTCACGCAATATGGGTGACTATGAAAGCTACAGGGCTAGAATTGTTTGAAATTATCATGCAAAAGAAAAGTTCTGTACCCTCGAAGTCTCCCACTTAAGCCATGAGGTTCATTCCAGTAGGGGAAAGGTTGTTCAGGTTAATCCTATTTTCCAGCTCAGTCTTTAACCTAGTAGGTTACAGCAGTTCATATGCTCACCCTGGTAATTTTTCAAAATGGTGAGTGTTTCTTCCTCCACCACTGAAGCTGCAGACCACCAACGTGTGCTTTGTAAATGGAAATTCTTTCCTCAACTTCAGCCTAATCTTTCTACTCATCACCCCCTTGCCTTCTTGTTATTGCCCGCCCTACTAAGGGAAATGTATCTACCTTATTCACCACAGATAGCTCTATCATATCGTTATGCACCTTGATTACATTTCAACGTCACCATTAATTTATAAAAGAAAATAACAGTCTCAGCAGTCATTTTTCGTAGCTAAATAATCCTAGCAAAGTCAACATCTGCATCATCTTCAGCACAGTTACAATCCATGGTCTAACTGGTGCTTTACAGTTTTAATGTGACTTCACTGCTCTTGTTTCTATGCCTTGGCCAATAAGTTGTAGATAGTCCGTATGCCATTTTAACAGTGGCTGTAATCTTCAAGATTCCTTTGTATTACCATTCTTTTTGGCATCTAATTTATATTGCATATTTTCTTGCTGTCATATTGTTCTTCCGTGGCTGACGTGGCATAAATCCATTTATGCAGCTTTGATCTATATAACTCTCAACCTATCTGTCTCAATTGCTCCTGATTGCCTAAAAGTTGATCTCCACTTAGAGTATGAAACGCCATATTCGGCAAACAGTGAAATAGCTTCTATTAAATTTATCATTCTCTCTTAATATCTTCAAATCCTGGTCTCCCCTTAATAAATTTGTAAAAATTGTTAATTATTTTCCGCACCTTCCCATGACATTGGAAAGACTTATTTTCATGAATATTACATCTCTGGACCTTCATAGTCCTTTGTTATTTGCCAATAGAAAATACTGTGATTTGTCCTTTAATATAACCGAAACAGTTTGGTACTGAGTGGGTAAGGGAAATATAAATAATGAAACGGGTGCTTAAGGACCCCATGGGCAATATAGGTGACTCCATAGTTGAAGAAAAGAAAAATTATATTGGAAGTTCTATATGCAGGGCAGCACCTGAATTAATAGAACAGGGACTCTTTAGTAAAAGCAGTACAAAAGAAAATGTAGTCAAGGTAGCTGTAAGGGGTAGGGGGTAATGGATAGTAGTCTGTGCTCTAAACTGGAGGTAGAAAAGTCGAGGAAGGAAATAATTTCAGAAATGGATCACATGAAGATGAGTATTAATACATTTGATAAAATGTTCTAATTCAGGTTGAGACTACTTATAGAGTCAGCATTGTACTAGAAAAATAAATGAGGAAGATGACAAGACAAGACTGAAACAAAGAATATTCCACGCATAGAAACATAGAAATTAGGTGCAGGAGTAGGCCATTCGGCCCTTCTCCCTTAATATCAATCCGAAGAAGAATCCCTCCTCCAAACGTCATCTTATCTATATCCTTTGGAGATGCTGCCTAACATGCCGCTTACCCCAGCACTTTTATTTTTTTCTTTCCCTAGTCTTCAATATGATCATGGCTGATCATCCAACTCAGTATCCCGTACCTGCCTTCTCTCCATACCCTCTGATCCCCTTAGCCACAAGGGCCACATCTAACTCCCTCTTAAATATAGCTTTGTATTACCATTCTTGTATGTGCAAAAGAACATCCATAGTGTGGGCAAATGGATTCCCAGAGCAATGTGTTTTACTTGAAGGAAATTGAATCAAAGGGAATACTGTTCCATGTGAGAATACCGTCTGCCAGGTAGAAGAGGGTAGTTGTTGATGGGCACATAGTGCTGGAGAAAATCAGCGGGTCAGGCAGCATTACTGGCAAAAAGTAATCAGTGATGTTTTGGATTGGAACTCCAACACAGATCCTTACCACTCACATCCTGTCAGTTAGAATATGTGCCTATGATTCCTGCATTGTTTTGTGCCAATCAGCAAAAGCCATTATTACTTTGGAGCTTTTCAAGTAGAATGATTACATGGTCATCATTAAACACAGATGCTAATTCACCAAAGGAGGAGGGAGGACAAATAACCAGTGGTTTGTTCAAAAAGCTATCGTTTATGGGGTATTTTAGAGGAAGAAAGAGGGAAAAGAAGGTGGACACAAAATGCTGGAGTAACTCAGCAGAACAGGCAGCATCTCTGGAGAGAAGGAAAAGGTGACGATTTGAGTTGAGACCCTTCTTCAGACTCATCTGAAGAAGGATCTCAACCTGAAATGCCACCCATTCCTTCTTTCCAGAGATGCTGCCTGCCCCGCTGAGTTACTCCAATATTTTGTGTCTACCTTCGATTTAAACCAGCATCTGCAGTTCTTTCCTATACAAAGATAGAAAGGAGATGGATATTGGGAAACTTTTATGGCAGCTGATGATTAAATTTGGTAGGGATTAAAAAGCTTGAATTAGAAGAATACCACGGGGCCATGTTTGACTGGTTGCCCACAGTCCTTGTCCATCCATTATTATCTGGCCTGGCTAACAGAGCTCTTGTTAGATCAGGCTGATGATCAGAACAAATACGCATAATAGCGATAGTGTTATTTGGCTAATGAGATGGGGAAGGAAAAGTCAGATGAAGAGAGTTTAAAAACAAGTGTAAGAATTTTGAAGTGAACTTTAATAAGATGGAGACCCACTGCGGGGGGGGGGGGGGGGGGGAGGGCCAGCGGCATCACACACACACACTAACACCCTACACACACACAGGGGAGGGGGGGTGGGGAGGAGGGGAGGAGGGGGGAGTGGGATAAAGTGAAGGGGAGGGAGGTGGAGGGGAGGGGAGAGGGAGGAGGGGGGTAGGGGGTGGCAGAGAGAGGGAGGGGGGGGAGGGGAGGGGTTAGAGGGGGAGGGGGGAGAAAGGAGGGGGGGGGAGAGGAGGAGAGAGGGGGGGAGGAGGGGAGAGGGGGAGGGGGAGAGGGGGGGGGGGAGGGAGGAGGGGGTCGAGGAGGAGGGGGGGGGGGGGGGGAAAGGGAGGGGGGGGGGGGGAGAGGAGGAGGGGAGGGGGAGGGGGTGGTCGAGGGGGAGGGGGGGGGGAGAGGGGGGGGGGGGAGAGAGGGGGGGGGGGGCGGGCGGCGCGAACGGGCTGCGGGGCCCATGGCGAGCGGGTGGCGGAGACCCAAGGAAAGATGGAAAAGACTAGGCTTGTATTCACGAGATTAGAAGGATGAGGGGAGATCTTATAGAAACATATAAAATTATAAAAGGACTGGACAAGCTAGATGCAGGAAAAATGTTCCCAATGTTGGGCGTGTCCAGAACCAGGGGCCACAGTTTTAGAATAAAGGGGAGGCCATTTAAGACTGAGGTGAGAAAAAACTTTTTCACCCAGAGAGTTGTGAATGTGTGGAATTCCCTGCCACAGAGGGCAATGGAGGCCAAGTCACTGGATGGATTTAAGAGAGAGTTAGATGGAGCTCTAGGGGCTAATGGAGTCAAGGGATATGAGGAGAAGGCAGGCACGGGTTATTGATTGGGGATGATCAGCCATGATCACAATGAATGGCGGTGCTGGCTCGAAGGGCCGAATGGCCTCCTCCTGCACCTATTTTCTATGTTTCTATGGCGTAAATCTCTATCAGAATATGTAAAAATTTCACCGTTAGCACGTCGTGTTTTCGAGGAGATGTGAAACTCACACGAACTTCACACAAATATATACACATCCAAGATCAGAAGTATAGTCAGAGATATAATGGCTAGCTGGAAGCGCATAAGAATAGTCAAGTTCTGCTCGTTCTACCTGTATAGCCACATTGCCCAATCATTCCAGGATATCCTCCCCAAGTACAGTTGTAACACTTTCCCTGATCAGCAGTGCTGCATTCCCTCTCCATTTGTACTCCAATCTGTCACACCTGAAACTTCTATACCCCGGAATACTGAGCTACCAGTTCTGCTCTTTCCTCAAACTCGCCTTGCTTGAATGCAGCAGTATCATAATCCCTTGTGCTGATCCATGCACTCAGCTCATCCATCTTACCAGTGAGGCTCCTTGCACTAAAATAAATGCAGTTAAGCCTACCTGCCTAAATGCAGTTTAACATACTTCCCCACATCTCTGCCTGCTCTGCTAGCTGCCCAAATGGACTTGCAATTTTCAACATTTTAATTTTGTTTCCACACTTGCTGCACTGCAGTTCTGGGTGCCACACACTTGTCTCATTGTTCAAACCATTCCAACCAACATTATGAAAGGGTACTAATGGAAAATGTCAAAAGTAAGTGATAACATCATGCCAACATTTTTCATGTCATTCCACTTAAAATAATGGTAACTTTGAATGTTTGGAGAGGAGTAAGTGTCCTAACATTCATCAGTAGTAGCATCATCTTAATATTTAATAGATTAATAGCCCTCAGTAACCAAGAATTCATATAATAGTTTGCTGTAAAGTGCTATCGTAGTTTGTGGATTTCCCTGCCACAGAGGGTAGTGGAGGCCAAGTCACTGGATGGATTTAAGAGAGAGTTAGATAGCTCATGGGGCTAGTGGAATCAAGGGATATGGGGAGAAGGCAGACATGGGTTATTGATTGGGGACGATCAACCATGATCACAACGAATGACGGTGCTGGCTCGAAGGACCGAATGGCCTCCTCCTGCACCTATGTTTCTATGTAAAGATCCCTCATACGTCATTGAGGGGTACAGGATTAAACTAGTATTGGTGTGACAGATGGTGCACACAGTAAGAGGAATCCAAGAGAAATAGAGAAAAAGAACCTGCAGAAATTGATATTATTCAACAAGGATATGTAATTGTTACTTATGAGGTTAATAATGTCAGACAGTCAGATGGATTCTTCAATGGCACCTTTGAGCAGGAGGCTTTGCCGTGGGAAAAGCATAATTCAGTTGGTGGAGAGAATTCAATATGAAAGATGATTAGAAAGCTCCTAATTAAACAGGGACAAGAGGCCCCAATGGAATGCCTCCTAAATGGTGCCAGAGTAAAGGTGATGTTGAATTGGCTTGATTCAAGCAGCAGGGAGATGGTGCGAGCCAGCGATGGCAGGGGCAGCTGTCGGTAGGTCTGCCCGCTATAACCAAAACCTGTTATAAAGAGGCAAGTTAAAACAAAGGTTACTGTATTATAATAGTGCACTTGTAGGCTGACTGGCAGCACCATCCTCTGAAGACGTGAGGTTGGTGAAGGCACATTCGACTGATTTACAGTGCCATCCATAATGTTTGGGACAAAGACCCGTCATTTATTTATTTGCCGCTGTACTCCACAATTTGAGAATTGTAATAGAAAAAAATCACATGTGGTTAAAGTGCACATTGTCAGATTTTAATATGTACAGAGGGAAATAAATAAATGATGGGTCTTTGTCCCAAACATTATGGATGGCAGTGTGTTTTACACTGCAATTTGATATTTGTTATGTAGAAAGGTTTGGGAATGGCAGATATCTAGACAATTTATTTAAAGGTTTATGCACGAAACAGCAGCATGTGATGTGGAGTAATGTGCTTTTAATGACCCATTCTCATGTAACTGCCATATTTATGCACGTATTCTCCATGGATGCTGGATAGGTGAGAGTATATTTGACTTGCACAAACAGCAATATTTTAAATGACCATCCTTACAAAACTCTTTTTATTTCCGAAAGAAAAGCAAGGTGGCATGCTTCATGCCTATCATCCAGTTGCTTTGACATGCACCATCATGAAAGACTTCGAGAGGCTGGTCAAGACACTCATTAACATCAACCTACCAAAGATCCTTGATCCTTAGCAACAGGTCCGCAGCAGGCGACATCTCTCTGGCCTTACACTAATCGCTGGAACTTCTAGATAACAACGACACCAATGTCAGATTCCTACTGATTGACACAGGGAACTGCAGATGCTTGTTTATGACAATTCTGTTCAGATATTTTTCTTATTGCAAATCATAGTTTTGAAGGCTTGCTCCTTCCTCAAATATACATTATATCCTCAAACGGATTAAGAAAAAAATGGATGAGTAATCTAGAGGACCCACAAATTGTAGGTAGTCAAATAAATCTGAATGCGAGGACTATTAATTCTGAGTGGCACCATATCAATAATATTTTTCATTTCCATTAACTTTTAGTGACCAAATAAAGTAGAGTTAATTGTCAAGTACAATAAGGTAGAGGTCCATTGCAAAGCTCGCTTGTAGCAGCATCACAGTCAAGTAGCCTGGAAACAACAAACACAACATAAATTATGCAAAGACACTGAAAAGAAAAAGACTGGGCAAACAAGACATTAATGTAACAGCACATTTAGAAACAAGTCAATGGTAGTGCAAGAAGTGATCCATAGTACACTAAAATGCTGGAGAAACTGGAGGTACATTTTTGTGTACCTTCGATTTTCCAGCATCTGCAGTTCCTTCTTAAACACTTTGTCTACTCCACTGCAAAATGTCCTCAAGGTATGCCTACTTTGAAGAAGTTCTCCTCCTCTCTCCGGAGACAATTTCACAACCTTCTCTCTAACTGCCCCCTCTCTGTGATTCTCCCAATTTTGTTAGCCCTTGCTGTCTCCTCCCCTTCCTCAGCCCTCGGGCTGTCTCCTCCCATCCCTCAGCCCTCGGGCTCCTCCTCCTCCTTTTTCCTTTCTTCTCCCCGCCACCCCCCATCAGTCTGAAGAAGGGTTTTGGCCCGAAACTTTGCCTATTTCCTTCGCTCCATAGATGCTGCTGCACCCGCTGAGTTTCTCCAGCATTTTTGTGTACCTTTGATTTTCCAGCATCTGCAGTTCCTTCTTAAACAAGTGATCTATAGTGCTCTGTTGCCAATGTAGGATTAGTGTAGTGCAGGTAAGTTTAAGAACCTGATGGTTGTAGGAAAGTAGCTCTATCTGAACCTGATGTTGCGGACCTTCAGGCTAATGTATCTCCTGCCCAAAAGTAGCAGTGAGAAGAATGCATGGCCTGAATGGTGGGATCCTTGATGACAGATGCTGCCTGCTTGAGACAGCCCCTCACAGATGCTTTGATTGTGGGGAAGACTGCCCATGATGGACCTGGCCGTGCCAACCACTCTACAGCTTCTCGTATTCCTGTGCGTTGGAATTGCGTACCAGGCCATGATGCAGCCAGTCAGGTTACTTTCCAATGTGCATCTGTGGAATTTTGTCAAAAAATTCAGTAACATGCTGAATCTCCTTAAACTTCGAAGAAAGCTGAGGTGCTGGAATGTCTTATTTTGTTTACATCTATGTGCTGAGCCCCAGACAATTCATCCAAGATGTTAATGCTCAGGAATTTAGTTCTGCTAACTCTATCCACCGCCGACCCACCAATGCAAAGTGACATTGGTTTTCCTGACTTCCCCTTCTGAAGTCAGTAATTAGCTCCTGGCTTTTGTTGACATTGAATGAAAGGTTATTGTGGCACCACTCAGTCTTGCACATCACCTGTAGGTTTTTTACTCATTTTGGTCTGTTACGTGACTTCAGTTAAAATTTATTCAGTGGATATGTGCACAGGAATAAATGAAGATGGTTGAGAGAGGAATGTGTCTAGTGTGGACCAGCTTTACCAAATGACTTCCCAATAAAAGCAAATACCATTTTAAAAAAAAAAAGCAAGCCGTTTATTGAATAGTAATTTATTTCTACATTATTTCCTCGAACCTGCTATAGGACATAAATTTCTATGTTTTGGCTGAATATATTTTGGCGCTTGTATTTTGACAACATGTTGATTTTTGTTACACAGATGACTCAAACTGGGACTCTGAAAGTGCTTCCGATAAAAACGTATCACCAACTAAGTTGCCTTGTGATAAGCAAACAAGGAAAGTTGGCAAAATGGCTCTCCAAACACCAAATGAAGAATTGTCCAATATTGACACCCCAATAAACAAACCAAAAACACCATCTGAAGAGATTGTTTGTGACTTGAGACCACCAGAGTCTGAAGACTCAGCTGACTCATTGAAAACTAAGTTGTCTTCATATTTGTCAACACAAAATCAACTTCCTGCTGAGCTTCAGCATAGAAGTGACATAAATGCCAAAACGAAAAATGGAAATGGTATGTATAATCCAAAACTTGTCTTTTAATACTAAACTATAGACAATATTTATTCTCAAATGCAAACTTGTACAAGTCGTCTCCAGGTTACAACAAGATTCCATTTCTCTGAACTGTTTGTAACCTGAACAATTCGCAAATCCGAAATGCAGCAGTAATCCAAATTCCCAAAAGGCAATGATGCCTGCAGCTATACAGTAGTTGGCAAATCCATCCCTCCGATCTCCAAGCACTCATTCCTATGTACAAGTTGTATATAAATAAGAAGGACATATATTTATTCATAATATCTCCAGGTCACAAAACTTTGTTACTATGAGGACAATTTGAATAGATTCCAAATCTGTCTGTTTAATTAAATAATGATATAGCATATAACAAGCACTGCATTGCCACTCAAAGCAATTACAACGCTGCACTATGAATTTTCAGAACTGATTAAAGTAACCAAACTATAGTTCTCTTAACATAATTAAAATTTAGGTAATGTATTGCCAGTTTTAAGTAACCAACTTTTAAAATAATTCTAAAAAATTATGTTTGTATAATCATGAGCAAAACACAAAGTGTTTGCAGGTCGGGCAGCATCTGTGGAGAGAATGGATAGGCGATGTTTCAGGTTAGGACCCTTCTTCAGACTGATTGTGGTGGGAGTGAGGGAAGAACAAAGCCTGGCAATTGATAGGTGGATGTGGAGGATGGTAGGGTGAAAGGTGAGGATCAGGGGATCCTTGTTCCGTCAGGCAGGAGGGGGAGCGAGAGCAGAACAGCAGGAGACAGAGGAGACACCAATGAGCATTCATCTGCAACAGCATAATTATCTTTCAAATGTTCATGGATTGACAGTACTGGCAATTATTTTATTCCTTTTTAATAAATTAACTCGAGATGGTTGCAAGGACAATAGGAATAAACATTTTATACCTAATCCTAAATATTCACAGGCCAAATATTTTGATTGTACCTTACGCCTTACATCACCTTCTGTCCATTTAATCACAAATATTTACAATCCATGGTAAGAGTATATAAGAAAAGCTTTTAAAATTGTAGTGATGCAATATTTTGTCAATATTTCTACAGTTTGTGAATGGCAGATGTCTCCAATTGAGGATAATAAAAAAGAAAATAATTCTGAATGGAAAAATGAGGTGAGATAATAATATATGATAGTAAGTTTATTAACTATCAATTCAGGCAAATCTGATCTTGTATTTTGTTTTAATTAAATAATTTAAAAAATGCAAGCAGACATTAAAGATGCTACAGACTTTTTTAAATGTTATTTTTTGTGATTTGTCAGAAAGACAAGCATTTATTTTGCATCATTAATGCCCCTGTCCCACTTAGGAAACCTGAACGGAAACCTCTGGAGACTTTGTGCCCCACCCAAGGTTTCCGTGCGGTTCCCGGAGGTTTTTTGTCAGTCTCCCTACCTGCTTCCACTACCTGCAACCTCCGGCAACCACCTGCAACCTCTGGGAACCGCATGGAAACCTTGGGTGGGGCGCAAAGTCTCCAGAGGTTTCGTTCAGGTTTCCTAAGTGGGACAGGGGCATAATAATAGCTCTCCAAAAAGGTGGCAAGCCATCACTTTGAACTACGGCAGTTGTTCTGATGAAGGCATTTCTGCAATGCTGTGAAGCAGATTGTTTGAGGATTTAACCCAACCAGTGAAATATTTCCGTTAGGGTGGTGCACAATTTGGAGCAAATGTTCTTATGTACTCGCTGTTCTTATTCCTAATAATAGAGGTCATGGTTTGGGAAGAAGTGTTGCCTTAACTTGTGTCAGTAACAACAATACATTTTAGAGATGGTGTATTGTGCACCAGCAGTAAATAAATGACTGTTTGGGATGATTGATGGGATGCTGATCAAGCAAGCTAGTTTGTCCTTTTATTTCTTGAGAGTTGTTGGCACTGGGCTCATCCAGGCAAGTGGAAAATATCCCATGACTGTCATATGCTGAGAGAATGGAGCGGCTGGGCTTGTACACTCTGGAGTTTAGAAGGATGAGAGGGTATCTCATTGAAACATATAAGATTGTTAAGGGTTTGGACACGCTAGAGGCAAGAAACATGTTCCCGAAGAGAAGGGTAGGGGCAGCACTCAACTAACGTTGAAGTATAACTTTGTACCTTTTTTGTTCAAAAATGGTCCTCCCTTTTTGACTCAAGACATAATCATTCTGAATCAATATATCATTATATTTTACTTCTCTAAGCTCAACGTTCTCTAATTGCTAAGTCAGTGTACAACTATTTTTAAATATGTGTTCAGGAATTGTATTTTTTCTATTTAAGTGCATAATTAGCTTTTGTTTATATGATCCCTAACCCTTCTCCAACTGTTTCACATGCTTTCGGAAGGATAAACGTATTTTCAGAACAACCTGTATCGGTGGCAAATTGTATACTGAATGCCTCCAATCTCAAAATGAAACTTATAAAAGAACGTTGCTTATACACCAGAAAGCAGAAGAAATGGACCTGAATGAGGAGCCTAAATTGACCAATAGTGGTGGCACTGCCAAAGTGGTGCGGGTAGAAGAAAATAATAGAATGGCCATAGATGAATATGTCAAAGTCCAGGCAGAAGAGGACAAAAGGACACCTCATCAGGAAATTCTGACAGTTGGGCTGAAAGAAAGCCCTGAAGAAATTCACTACAACAAAAATGGTGCAGGCACAAAGGAAACTTCAGAAGATTGGTCCGGAAATGATTCTTGCAGTGAATTTAATGAAGATATTGTAATTCCGCCTTCAGAGAATAAAGAAGTTACTGTTTTAGAGGAAGAATTGGAAGAAGAAAATATAAATAACGAACATGGCCGCGGAGGACTTAATCTGATTAAAGGGCAGCAGGAATCACAAGGTTTTTTTACGGAGCCAAAGAACGAGCAGCAAACATTCAAAAGATACGAGTCTAACCCAACAGATAATCATGGTGAAAACAGCATGGAGCATATTTGTGCACTTAAGGAAGTTAGTGCAAAAAAGGAGTTAAATTTGGAAACAGTTGAAGAAGATCATAATAAAATAAAGGAATTATCCACCATGAAAGGAGAAGGAGATAATGGTGCTGGTTACTTTTCAGATTTAGATTCTGATGAATATAGTGACTCTCATAAAATGGATTGTGTGGCTGCAAGCAAAGCATGTTCTGTCAAAAAAGCTGTTTGTTTAAGTAAAGCTTTGACGCCGCCTACAGAATTAGTCGAGTTTCCATCCTCAAGAAATGAAGATTTTATGCCCAAGTGTTTTCCTCATCTTAATGTAAGACACTTTGAATCACCAGATATGAAACACTATCCGAGAACTCTCCCATTGGCCTCTATGGTAGCTGCCAAACCTTACTTGGATGAAGAATTAGAGGACGATATGCAACACTTTACGAATGAGGTAGGAATGCTCAAAGTGGTATTCCTGGCTTTGGAAAAAAAGAAATTACAGCTGCAGAAAGAGGTAGAAGTTTCCCTAATAACCCTCCATGGTGTGTGCAAGTTTTGCCTGAACAAATTTACCTCATTTCAACTGCTTTACAAATTAGTGTGCATTGAACTCTGGGGTTTCAAGTGACACCTGAAGTTTTAATGCATATTTTCTTATGTTTTGTTGCACCAATTGCCTTCAGGTAGGAAAAATATTTTATTTTTCAGTAGTCATTTTTTTAATAGTTCAATCAATCAACGGTAATTTGCATTGGACTGAAATGTAAGTCGAACACAGCAGAACATACATAATTTGATTTGTTATTTAGTATTTAGTATACTACTCAACTGCTTTTGGAAGATTTTGTGATATTCGTTCGAGACACTATCGCCACAGAAAGTCAATCATGCTAGAATTAAAGATTGTGTTGCCAATATTTAAGTATATTTTATATTATCACAATAAAGTGAGCTGCATTCCTCATCAGCTAAGATTTGAACTAAAATTTGTCAGTATCCATTTTAAGAAAACATTTTGCAGTGTGCAATGTGCATGATACATGTCATACATGTGCATGTCATTTCAGTTTTTTCGGCAATTAGTACAAAGAGGAAGTTGCAGAAAAAAATAGAGACTGCAATTTGGCACATAGCTGACCTGACCATGGCCTCAACTTTGGTTTCCTGACATTTCCGTTGCCCATAATTTCCCTGAATTGTGAATATCTATTCATTTAGCATTGAACGTGCTCATTGACAGTTTCTACAGTTCACTGCGGTAGAGAATTCCAGAGACTGGCAATTCTTCCTCGTTGCAGTCTTATTTGGGGATCCTTTTATCCTAAAGGCCTCCAGATTAGACTGAATAACCTGGGACAACATCCTCTCGGCAATTATCTTGTCAAGGACCATCGTAATTTTAATGTTTCAATATATATATATTCATTTTGTATTCTTATAAACTCAACACGACCTGCTCAATCTACTTTATAATCCCTTGCGTAAAATAATGCCAGGACTCAATATAGTGAACCTTCTCATTGCTTCCAAGATAGGCATTTCCTTCTTAAATAAGAAGATCAAAATTGTTTGCACTGCATCAGGAGTGACACTTGACATTCCTATTTGTGTTTACGACAATGCATCCATTTAAATCACTGCCTCGTTTAAATTAGTGCTTCATAAAATAGAAGTTTATTCCTATTTTTGTTTTGTACAGTCTTTCATTCCAGGATCAATAACTAAATGCATAAGGCATTCAGCCTCAGTGTGTTCTCAATTAGATTGTCACCTTCCTTTGGTTTATCTAGATGTATTCTCAGCATACCTCAAATTATTATTTAATCCACTAATACCTGAGGTGATATGAGGTAAAAGGTAATATATTTATTGTACACTGAACAAATGGAAAAAATATTTTTTAATGATTATCTTGTTATGTGCTTTCAGATTACAAATTGCAGTAAATTTATGGATTTAGCTTCGAAGACAATTGCAATTACAATATCATTGTTTTTAGCTGTGTCTTTAATGTTGATTTGTGGTTACTGAATATGATTATGTTAATCATTAAACCTTATTTTATAATTTCAGATTAATGTAGCAAAAGTAAACCATATTCATCAACATAAATCAGGGAATGGAGATAGTTCCAAACAGTTACCGTCTAATTTAATGACAAGTATGCATATAGAGACACCAACTGAAACCTTCCTCAGCAAAGACACAAAAAGGCCTCTTTTTAAAGGGTGAGTTAATTGCTGCATCTTTTTTAATCATTTGGTAAAAAAATCAGGAACTTCTTCATTTAACATTTAGAAAATTGGTGCTTAAAAATGGATATTAAAGCTAATTGTGTGACTACTGAAAATATACTGTATTGCTTTAAACATACCCTGAAAAATCCCTCACGTTTCCTCTAGTTCATCTACCGTATATTTACTATTGTAAACTATTTTGTCTCATAGATTTACCAGAAAGATCGTTTTATACGTGAAATGCATTTTTTTAATATATAGTATTTTTGCACTTCATTAGTATAATGCAATTCATGACAAATAAGCTGTTTACAGATACAAGTTAAGAAGATCTTACAAGATTTCCTGATTTATGAAATGACCAGTTTAGAATCAGATTTTGTACTGTAAGGGTGATCATTTATGACGTATGTATGATCAGTGCATACTGTTAGAAATACAAATACATTGGATTAAATCATTTAACGCAGCAAACAATTTGGCTTGGGAATGAGATTTTGGGGGGAAAAAAGAAATCTAGAAAGCCAAAAAAGAATAATTAGTTCTGGAACAGCACAGAACAAATTAAATGTTTCTTTTTATACATTTGTTCTTAACAGATGATCTTAATATTGCTGGAGATATAATTTGTTCACCAATAAGTTGTCTTAGATTAATTATACTTTATCCAAACTTAGTGGAAAGTTCACAATAATTGTGCCCCAACCTCAATATCATTTTATTAATTTTGCATGTCCAAATCTATGAGAAAATAATTTGAATGTGGAATTTGTTTTGACTGAGTTTTTAGTTTCCTAATTAATTAGATATGCTTCCTGTTAATATCCTTTCTTTCTTTCTTTGTTTTCTCTGCTTTTATTTGGTTGTCTACCTCACCTTCTCCTTTCTGCACCACAACAATATATCCTGCAGGAATTAAATGTGTGTGTGTGTGGGTGGTGGGGGGATGGAATATTCTATCCAAGATTCTGCTGCCAGGGCATTTATCTGTGCATCCCACGAATATGGTCAACAACAAAAATACTCGGCCATTACCAAAGTTCACTCATCCTACCTTTCAAATGTCCTGATGGTCGCTCTCAGACCACACGTTGTGGCTTGAGCCAGCTTTCCAACCTTTTTTTATTATTTTGACATAATATTATAACATCTATCCTGTGTCCGTCACTTTACGGGCAATGCAAATTATATTTGACTATTTAAGAGAACTGAAATATTACATGTTCATAATAAATAAAACTTTTATTGTAATTATGCATAATTTCCCTGATTAGCAGAGGTCAATTTTTAATTGGACAGAAGTTGGAAATGTTATACTCTAAATGGGGACAATCCATTTGATAAACTATTTAATAAATAAAGTTATTTATCACATACATTTTTATTCTGGGCCAAATTGCAATTATAACTTTGTTATACAAATACAATGTTTCAAATAATGGCCATTGTTCATATATATATATATATATACACTTAGCTACAGAAAACGCGATGTTGGGGATTCATCAAACTATTTTCATTGTATAGAAACGTTAAATTGAAAACTTATGCTTCCTGAACTGTCCTATATTTGTCCAAGAACAGCAATTGGCTCATCCACTTAAGTATACATGTGAGTTAAACATTTTCATTTAAAGGATTAATTTGGGCTCAAATGAGGAGAATTCTGAAAGTCATCAACGTAATCAGCCAAAGCAAGCTGATCAAGAGTTGAAAAGCATTGAATTGAAAAACATTGAGAGACTGGTCAGACTGCAACAGATGTCTGCAATGAATGCCTTATCTGCCTTTGATGACAGTACTGCAAGTGAGATGTCCCAAGATGAAGAGAGGTACCTAATTGTTTATATTTTAAACATTGATGCTCATAATTGGCCATTCCAATTATGACATTTCTGTTTTGGCACATTTTATCAAAGAGAATTACATACCTTTTATATCAGTATAAACATAGAATTTTAATTAATGCACCATCAATATAACATTTATGTAAATGCTTGTACAAAAATTAATAATGGCAAAAATACCTTTGTGTTCACATATCACAAACTCGTGTATAATGGCATAACAGTAAAAATGGGAATGTTATAAGACATTTCACAATCGTTTAATCGGTTTAATGAAAGTAAATATTTTGCAGAAGAATGAATCTGAATATTTTGTCCAGAAACATTTCATTCAGATTGGGATTGGTGCAGTAGTTATTGGTATACAGTAAACCCTCGTTATAACAGACCATAGGGGTGAGCGGACTGGTATACATTGTTGCTGATTGTCCGCATAACCGAGTAACGGTTTTTATCCCCATTGACATCAGTGCGCGGTCACTGAATACCCAGAGGGATCTCCCTCACCACACAGAGCGCAGCAGGCCAAGAAGAGTACAAAGTGAAAAAAGACATACTAACATTGAGAGCAAAGTTGTTCTGGCACCATTCAATCAGACGATCGATCTTCCTCCTATACTCTGACTCATTATCTACAATTCGTCCAACATGGCAGTGTCATCAACAAATTTAAAGATGGAATTGAAACTGAGTGAGCTGAGCACACAGCCTTGAGGTGCCCCTGTGTTAATGGTTATCAAGGGGGATGTGCTGTTGCCTATTCATATCAGTTGTATTTTGTTGATAAGGAAGTAGAGGATCCAGTTGCAAAATAATGTACAGAGATCCAGTTCCCTGAGCTCAGTAACAGTTTTGAGAGGATGATGGTGTTGAACGTCACTTAGTAGTCTACTAACAAAAGCCTGACATTAGTGTATTTTATTGTCCAAGTGGTCCAGTGCAGAGTGGAGAGCAGATACATTGCATCCCCTTTTGATCTATTGTGGCAGTAGGCAAATTGTAGTGGTTCCAGGTTCCTGCTGTGGTAAGAGATGATATGCGCCACAACCAATCTCTCAAAGCACTTCATCACCATAGACATTAGTGCCATCAGTCGGTCAAGAGAGGAGGAGAGAAAAGAACAAGAGATTCAATGGAAGATATATTGTAAAGCAGAGAGATGGACGGATACAGGTAAAGACATCCCTGAAAGTGGGGACCAGATAGACAGGCTGGTGAAGAAGGCCTTTGACACGCTTGCCTTCATTGGTCAGGGCATTGAGAACAGAAGGTGAGACATTATGTTATGACTGTACAAGTCGCTGATGAGACCACGCCATGAGTGCTGTATGTATTTCTAGTCACTCGGCTATAGGAAGGATGTCATTTACCTGAAAAGGGTGCAGAAAAGATTCACACGGATGTTGCTGTTCTGGAGGCCTTGGGTCACAAAAAGAGACCACATAGTGGGAATTTTCTTTTCCCTGGAGCATAGGAAATTTAGGGGTAACCTTGTAAAGTTGTATAAAATCAAGAGGGACATAAATAAGGTGATTGGGCACTTTTTTCAGGGTAAAGTATCCTAACACTAGAGGGCATAGGTTTAAGATGATAGAGTGTTTTAAACATAGAAACATGGAACATAGTTGCAGGAGTAGGCCATTCGGCCCTTAGAAGCTTCAATATGATCATGGCTGATCATCCAAAATCAGTACCCCGTTCCGGCTTTTTCCCCATATCCCTTGATTCCCTTAGCCCTTAGAGCTAAATCTAACTCTCTCTTGAGGGACAACTTCTTCACACTGAAGGAAGCTGCAGGAACAGATACAATTACAATGTTAAAAACATATTTGGACAATTATGTGGTTTATTGATATATGGGCCAAAATCCAGACAAATGAGACCAGCTCAGGTAAACATGGACAAGTTGGGCCAATTGGCCTGTTTCTGTTTCATATGATAATTAGGCAATTCAAGTGTAGACGTTAACGCAGACTAGGATTTCATCTTTAATTAGATAAATTGTTAATAATTGAAGGGAAAAAAACATGGAAGAATTTAGTTGTTAAGCACAATTTTGTGCTTAAATACAAGAAACAGCATTTGTTTGAAGTTCATTGTATCCTTAAAGCAGCAAAATGCAAGGTGCTCTGAAGCGTAAGAGAAATTTGTGATATTAGAAAGAATAAGCAATGAGATGTGCCACAGTAGATTCAAGAGTGTTTTATTGTCATATGTCCCAGATAGAACAATGCAATTCTTACTTGTTGCATCACAACAGAATATGTAAACATAGTACATTGTGTAGCTAAGAGGATATTTCCAGGGAGCGACTCAAAGACTGAATGAAATACCTCCACTGATGGGGTAAAGAAAGATATTTCAGAAAATGGTATTGTGCGTGGAAGGGGAAAGAATTATAAGAGGATAATGATAGGGATGGGTGAAAATAGAAACAGATATTTCAGTGTAAGGATGCATGTTTAATATTTGATCAACTGATAAAAAGTGATAGCTTTGCCAGAAATAAGTTTTCTTTAAAATTCATTTGTGACACATTACCTTCATCAAATCCATTTGTGATGGTAATGTGTCACAAATGACATACCTTACCAGCAAGGGTTGGGTCGCTTAACAATGAACATTGAGGTACACTAAAGGTAAGTCTGTGGTTCGTATGTATATCAGCAATGAGTGTAGTGGCTTGGTAGATAGTTATTTTATCCACAAAAGGCAGACATTTAAGGTGATAAGTTTGCTTATTTAGCTTATTGATTGATATTTACTGATCTGCCAAATAACATTTTGAATTAGTCTGATTTTTTTTTAAGCAAATAATTAATGATATGAAACTACGACTAATATTTTAATATATAAAATGAAACAAGAACAATTTAAACTTTAACACTTAATTCTCTTTCTAAAATTAGTGGTTTCTAATGCCAACCATGCTAGTTCCATTTGGTGCTTTGAACACTTATTTTCTGCATGATGTTCCAGACTTTCTGCTTTCTCTACTTAACTAGGGCTCTTTCTGATCAAAAATATTAACATTTTCAGTTATGCTTAATTGTTGATACAAGATTTTCATTACAGCTTTAAGCCGTGTCTCTAAAGAAGATGTGCATTGCTTTTATAACTGTATTATAATATTTATACTGTTTGTGAGGTTGATGGAACTAGAGATTTGTAAGAGAGTAATTTATCCAGCTGTGTATTATTTCAGTGCCATTAATTAAATCTGTGCAGAAGTTGCAAATTTCAAGTCTCACAAAATACAAATGTTTGCATGATTGGCATTTAAGAAGGAAAAATGTTCCCGATGTTGGGGGAGCCCAGAACCAGGGGTCACAGTGTAAGAATAAAGGGCAGGCCATTTAGGACTGAGATGAGGAAAAACGTTTTCACCCAGAGAGTTGTGAATCTGTGGAATTCTCTTATTGTCACATGTACCAAGGTACGGTGAAAAGCTTTGTTTTGCATGCCATCCAAATAGATCAGATAGATATACCATGCATTCATACAATCGGTTCAAACTCAAGTCCAATAGCTAGAGCAAAGGGGAAGATACAGAGTACGGAGTATAGTTCTCAGCATTGTAGTGCATCAGTTTCTTAGGTAAAATCCAATGTCCTCAATGGGGTAGAGATGAATCGAATAGTTCCTTAGCTTGTAGCAGGACGGTTCAGAAGCTCAATAATGGAAGGGAAAACATGGTTCCTAAGTCTTCTGTACCTTCTGCCAGACGGAACGAGCGGGGTGAGGCAAGTCTTTGATTATGTCGGCTGCTTTACCGAGGCAGCGTGAAGTCCAGATGGAGTGAATGGGGGGAAATCTAGTCTGTGTGATGAACTGGGCTACAACTACAACTCTGCAACTTCTTGGGGTCTTGGGCAGAGCTCTTCCCAAACCAAGCTGTGACGCAACCCAACAGTATGCTTTCTATGTTGCATCTGAAGTTTGTAATTGTACCTGGAGGATGCTGAATTTCCTCTGTCTCCTCAGGAAGTGGTGTGCCTTCTTGACTGTTGTATCAATGTGGTTGGTCCATGGCAATTAATTGATAATATTAAGGAACTTGAGCTTCTCAACCACTACTACATCCGCACCAGTTTAAAGCAGGTGTTGGTGCTAACCAGTCAGCAGAAAGACTATACATGATTACAATCGAGCCATCCACAGTGTACAAGATACATGATAAATGGAATAACATTTAGTGCAACTGATGTGATTGGGGCATGTACTCCACCACGGGAGACTGGTGTTGAGAGTGATTGCAGAAGAGGTCTTGTTACCTATCCTCACTGATTGAGGTCCGTGGTGCAGTCAAGATTCCAGTGGCAAAGGGGGGTGCTGAATCCTATATCCCTGAATTTGGAGATGAGTTTGGATGGGATTATGGTGTTGATGGCAGAACAAGTCTATGAATAGGAGTACACAATACCAGCCCTGTGTATTCCATAAATGAATTTAGGGCCATGGCAAGGGAGCCTCCTGTGGATCTGTTGCAGTAGTAAATTTATGTCTCCTGAGAGAGATTTGAACGTACAATCTTCCGTTATGGATGAAAGTGTCACCACCTTGACGTGGACTCATTTCTGAATAATATAACTTGAAATGTTATTTTGCAAAAGGTTTTCAATTGATATTGTTACCTACAAATATTACATTTCCTTATTGTTTTTCAATTTCTTTTTCAGAGTTGTCAATGTATCTCCAAGTAAAACGGTAATTATTTTTAATCAAACAATATACTTAACATTGCAGAAACACGGCACCAATAGTTTGTGACAGCTAATTCTTGTGTATTTCTACTGTACATAGCAGATTGTGCAGGTATCAAACTTACAATGGGCTTGAGAAATTGTATACATCATGAGTGCTGCTCATGAGGATTTAACTAGTGAGGCAAGGGATTGGACCCAGAATGATAGTGTACCAGGAGGGAAGTCAGAATCATACGTTGAAAGCAGAGCAGATAAAGATGGAGCCTCACAGATAAAATGGATGAACTGAAAGCATGGATAAATGCAAAGGATTATATACTGTTGCAATCATGGAAACCATGGTTAAGGGAGGGGCAGGACAGCCGTTCAATGGTTCACGGTATGGAGGTTTCAACCATACAAGAACGCGATATAAAGGGGAGGTGTTGCACCAATGATCAGGGAGATCGTTAGAGCAATATTTAGTTGGGGTATCTAGAAGGATCAAAAATGAAGCAATATGGCTAGAACTTGGAAATACGAAAGGGGTGATCACTTGGATGGGGATATTTCATAGGCTACCCAATAGAAGAAGAAATGAGAAGCACAGATAGCCTCATGTTTACCACCTTCCCTTCAAACCGAAGTGCACTGTCAAGCCAGATGCCCATGAGTAAGCTTTCTCTTATTTGGTTGCACGTGCAAGTCAAAATCTCATATCATTCTTTTCTAGATGAAGTCCTTGGAAAAGCATTGATAGACTGGAAATAGCCCTTTATATCCCAAAGTCCCACTTCAAAATTTCTGCAGCAAATGAAGAATGAATGCTCAGCATAGCTTTAATTAGTGTTAAGATCCTCAGCAATGGAATGTTTTTAAACCCTGTAGATCCTCAGCGATAACTTGCTCCCTTCTCTTTAAATGACTGCTATGTGAAAAGGTTGGTAGCTGAAGTGTGACTACTAATGTCCTCTTTCAATTTATGCTGGCAAACATTTTAATGGTTTACAAGGCACTTTATTATTGTAGCTTTATCTTTTTTGTTTAGTCATAATGGCATTTCAAGACTTCTATCTTAAATAGCTGGAATTCACTATAAACAGGCAATGGAGTGAAGGAGTGCACAAGAGACTACCTTTGACAAACATGATATTCTTTGAAGTTTATGGGTTGGGAGGAGCTTAGAGATGGGGTGAGATAAAACTGTGGAATTTTGTCTTTCAAATGTGTAGAAGTACTTGTCAACAATTCACTATTTAACAATTCTAAATGTATTAGTTATTCACTGCATGCTAGATTAATTTAGATGGCTGGATCTTCAACCAATAATCTGCTACAGATAAATGAACTCAACCTTTCCCTTTAGAGACAGAATAGCCTCCAGGTGGCAACATTGGGGTTTTGAAGTCTAGTATTTTTAGGGTATGACTTCTTTGGGCAAGAATGCCTCGCTTCAAGGATTGTCAAAAACATGTTGTGCCCAACTGAACCTAAAATCCTATTTTAAACGCATATGCAATAGATAGCCCCCACAAAATACAAAAATGCCCACCTTGTTTCGAAATATGGGTGGAGCACAAACACACAACCAGTTGGCTGTGATGTTCAAAACCAAACTGTCATGTTTAACAGCTCGAACGAAACCGTTATTGAATATGATCTGACTGAAATGTTATTTTCTTCTCTAGCTTTCCTATTTTGGTTTGTTTGCTGAAGTAGAATGCGAATGCGTTGATTAATGAACCATGATCTTGAGGGTGAATTTGAAGTGATTTTTTTGGGGGGGTTGGTGATCTTTCATCAGAACTATAATTTAAGTTGCAAACAATTTTCAATTAAATTGAGTTAGTAATAAAACCATGATAGAATTAATAATTGGTTTATTTAACCTATTATTCAGTTATCTAGACTTGTATGACCATCATCTGTCATTTGATTACTGAGTGAAAGAATCACTAACTATCTCTTAGCACAGGAGGTACCAACAGTTTATGTAAAGTAACTTCTCATTGTCATATGTATTTTCAGTACTTTTCCAGATGTCACACAGAAGTTTTATTTGTTAATGCACCTTATTGTTTGGCTGACAATTTCTTTTTTTGGTTTTCCTTCTGTTTTTAAGCTCATGAAACCAGTAAATATTTCAGATGACCTGAATGACCTCACAGAGTCTTCTGGTACAGCTACAGGCGGCTCAGAATCTTCTGATCCTGGGCACAGGAATACCGCACAGTTAATTGCACAACTAGATTCAGAGACAGTCGGTATGGAAAGTAAATCTAGCATAGTTTGTCTCTTATTTCCTGTTCTGTTTTCAATTGGTAAAATGTTGAAAAGGGGGTAAAGAAGATTTACACAGATGTTGCTGGGACTCACGGGCTGAGATATTGGGAGAGATTGAGCCTGCTAGGACTTTATTCCATGAGTGCAGAAGGCTGAGTGTTCTTCTTATTCTTCTTCTTGCGTATGGCGTGCACAACCTAAAGTCGTAGGACAACTTGTTTTATTTGATTGTGCACGCCAGGTTGATTGCATTCATCGGACCACGTGAAGGATGCAATATAACATCTCTGAGCGGGGATCTTATAGAGGTGTATAAAATCCTGAGGGGAACAGATAGGGTGAATGCACAGTGTTTTCTTCCCACAGTAGGGGAATCAAGAAACTGAGAACATAGGTTTAAGTTGAGAAATGAAAGATACAATAGGAACCTGAGGAGCATCATTTTCACATAGTGCATGGTAGGTATATGAAATGAGCTGCCAAAGGAAATAGTTGAGGCAGGCACAACAACAAAGTTTACAAAACATGTGGGCAGGTGCATGGATAGGAATGGTTTGGAGGGATATGGGGCAAATGCAGGCAAATGGAACTAAATATGATGGGGCATCTTGGTTAGCCTGGATGAGTTACACCAAGGGGCCTGGTCAGGTGCTGCATTACTCTGCATTGGTTCAGTATTGTGTATTATTCCTTCATTCATGGGTTCATAAGGCCTTTACAATAAGACTGTAAGAAAACATATTTTTAGTTTCAATTTTTATAACTTAAATATTGAAATAACATGGAAAAGGAATGAAGATGGTAAAGAGTATTGTAAATTTGTTTATGTAATGAAACAGTGCCATTTTAATTCTGTATACTATAATCAGAAACCAATAGTCATACAGCACAGTAACAGGCTCTTTGACCCAACTTATCCATGCTGACTAAGATGCCCCAGCTGTTTGCCTCTATTTGGCCCATATCCCACTAAACCTTTCCTATCCATATACCAATCCCAATCTCTCTTACACGGTGTTCTTGTACCTGCCTTAACTACTTCCTCTGGCAGCTCAATCCATATACCAACCACCCTATGTGGGAAAATGTTGCTTCTTTGATTTCTATTAAATCTTTACACTTTCACCTTAAACCTATGTCCTTGGGTTCTTAATTCCTCTACCCTTCTAGTCATGATTTATTTACCTCTATAAGACACCCCTCAGCCTCCTGCACTCTAAGGAATAAAGTACAGCCCTGCCCAACCTCTCCCTATCGCTCAGGCCTTTGAGTCCTTGCAACATCCTCATAAATCATCTTCACACTCTTTCCAGTTTAATGGCATCTTTCCGAGATTAGGATGACCAAAATTGAACACATTACGCCGTGCAACCTCACCAATGTTTTGTATAACTGTAATATAATGTCCTAGTTTCAATACTTGATTCACGGACTGATGAGGGGCCAGCATGCCAGAATCCTATTTCACGTTCCTATCTACATGCAACACAACTTTCAGGGAACTATGTAGTTGTACTCCTGGATATGTCTGCTCTCCAATATTTCCTTGAGCATTGCTGTTCATTGTGAAGGTCCTGCTCTGCTTTGACTTCCAAAATGCAACAATTCAAACTTATCTGAATTAAACTACATAAGACAATCCTTGGTTCACTTGCCCAGTCAATCGAGATCCTGCTGTAATTCTGACAATCATCTTCAAGTCTACAATATGCAGCCTACCTTAGTGGCATATACAAATTCACTATTCAACCATATGAAAGAGATGACAAACAGCAATGGGCACAGTACTGATTCCTGAGATACACCACATCATAAGCCTCCAGTCCGATAAATAATCTTTGCTGCCATCCTCTCTTTCCTACCATGAGGCCAATTCTGTATCGTTAGCTAGCTCTCCCTGGTTCCCACCCAACCTAACCTTCCAGAGGAACCATAACAAAGGCTTTGCTGAAATCATATCATAATCTCCATATGGACTATGCCTACTGCCCTCTGATCAATCTTCTTGGTTACTTATTTGAAAAACTCAGTCAACTTAGTGAGGCACAATCTCACACACATAAAACTATGCTGAATTCACCGTAATTATCTTATCCCTCAGAATCCTCTCCAGGAACTTTCCTACCAAGGACGTGAGCACTCACGTTTTCTTTACAGCCCTTTGTAAATAGAGGCAGAACATTAGCCACCTTCCAGTCTTCTGATATCTCACCAACATGTAACGCTGATTCATGTATCTCAGCCAGGATTCCTACAACAACTTCCCGTAATATACATGAGTATATCCGATCAGGCCTAGGAGATTTATTCACCTTCATATGTCTTAGGATGTACATCACCTCCTCGACTATCATACATACTGTCCTCAAAACATTTCCATTAACTTTTCCAAGTTCCCTCGTCTTCAAAGTTCACATGCACCTTATCTAATCTCATCTGCTGAGTTTGATTCTCCTGAAGTGGCCTGCTTCTTCACATCAGTGAGACCAAGTGTATATTAGGCAACCATTTTACCAAACACTTGTGCTTGGTCCACAAAGCCCTGCAGGATCTCTTGGATACAAACCATTGTAACTCCCATTCCCATACCAGCCTTTCTGTCCTTCTCCTTGTCCATTGTCAGAGTGAAGCCACATGCAAACTGGAGGAATAGCACCTCGTGTTCTGCTTTGGTAGTGTACAACCAACCGTATGGATATTGAGAGACACAAGGAACTGCAGATGCTGGTTAACGAAAAAAACAAGTGTGTTTCAGTAACTCAGCGAGTTAGGCAGCATCTCTGGAGGACATGGACAGGTCACCCCCTTACCATCCCCCCCAGTCCCCGTTTACGTATATACCTTCCTCTGACTTCACATTCACATTTCATTCCTTTACTTTCCATATCATGAACCCTTTTGACTTTTCATCATCTCTGTTCACACCTGCTAATCAAAAACTACCCTCACCTGTATCCACCTATCACTGAACAGGTTCTGTCTTGTTCCCACCTTTTTACCAGCTTTCTCCCCCTTACTACAATCAGTCCGAAGAAGAATCCCTCCTCCAAACGTCATCTTATCTATATCCTTCGGAGATGCTGCCTAACATGCCGCTTACCCCAGCACTTTTATTTTTTTCTTTCCCTAGTCTTCATTGCTCTTCACGGTAAAAACAGAGAAATATTCATTGAGGACCTTGCTGATCTGAATGTTTTGCATTCTGTGACATTTTGGATCAGGAAGGCAACACATCATCCTTGAGTCCCATTTGCTGCCACAGAATCTTCTGTATGCCCCCCTAACTAGTGAGTGTCCCATTATATATCCATGTCTGACTTCACCCTATGCTGCTGTACATTAGAGCCAGGCCTGGTACCACAGACCTGACTACTGCTCTACTCTGAATGGACATCTCCCCCACTATAGTTTGTAAAAGGGCATACTTGTTTTTGAGTGTAATGGCCACAAAGAATTCCCGCACCTTCTGCCCACTCCCTTTCCTGGTGGCCACCCATCTACAATTAGTGTAATGTGTTGCTAATTTGTTAGCTATATCTTTTAATGACAAAAATTGATTTATTTTTTCAATGTGAAATTTGTCCAATAACAGACTCAGTAAGTTTACTAAAAATCCAAAATAAGGTTCAGGAAGATGAAAGAGCAGTTGAACGAGAAAAGAAGCGTTATAGCTTGCTCTCAGAGAAAGTGAAGTATCTAGAGAATGAGCGGAAAGAGCTCCACCAAACATTGAAGGGGACCAGAGAAATGAAATCCAAACTAGAGTGCCAAATAGTGGAGAAGGATATTGACCTTAATCGCCTCAAGTATGTTATCACTTCCTCTGCTTATATTAAATATAATTTGATATTTTTCATGTATCTGTATTAAGTGTTCATATTTCCCGAAACTCTTCATCAATGGCTTAATGGGCCTGTCCCACTTAGGCGATTTTTCAGGCGACTGCTGGCAACTGTCAGAGTGGAACACACACACACACAAATATATCACAGATGGGATACAGGGCAAGCAGGGGGGGAGCGGTGTCTGAAATTCACACGGTGCAAAGCCAAGGTGATACAGACACACACCGCGATGAACAGGAAGGTTGGCGCTGTAATTAAGACGGCTAAAGTACAGTGTACGGTAAATCTTTTAAAAGAGGGGGGAGAGGAGGAGAGAAGGAGTGGAGCCAACTTTTTAAAAGCCAGAGATACACGGCTGTGAAGTTCGGCGGACATTTAACATTACCGCATGTAGCTGTGTAAAAGACTAGTTCCCAGAATGCGGGAACTCCTCACAATCATGAAGGCAACTCCCCGGCAACTACCCGCGAACGTGTGGGCCCATTTTTTGACTGCAGTTGTCTAAAAAGTCAGCTAAGTGGGCCAGGTCCATAAGTACAAAATATAGAAGAATCAATCCTCTAAATGGCTTGGTATTGTGCAAATGGAACTGTGCAAGTCTGACATTATTCTTTTTCGATCCCACCACAAACTACATTCTTTGGCTACCTTTACTATCTTCGCCAACTCTCTGAAAGTGAGCAAGAGTGTTTACAGTCTGAATGTTATTTTGAAAATGAGTTTTTCCTCCATTACCAAACTACCAAACCCCCAGATGTCTAATGTAATGTAGCATAGCGGAGCTCCACTCTAGGATCTTTGGCTGCGACGCCGCCGACTCCCGACATTCTCGGGGGAGCTGGGACGTCCGGCGCGGGCCACGCTGGATTTGGAGCGCCTCATATGACTTTCTGCTTCAGTTCACCTGGTCCTGAAGCCCTTGTTACCCTCAATATTTGCTATTTCAATGCTTTCCAGGTCTACCTGTATAAACGTGCTCAGCCAAAACTCTCCTGCCTTTATGTATTGTAACTTAAACCAGTTCCATTCATCGGCAACTGATGTGCCAACTGTCCGACATGATTGCTGCCTGACAATACTGTGATTTTAAAATCCTCTTTCTTGCTTTCAAATTCTTCTCTTCGCCCATGCCTCTCAAATGACCTCATTCCTATCCAGAGATGCTGCTTGTCCCGCTGAGTTACTCCAGCATTTTGTGTCTATCCTCTCAAATTACATGCAGCCCCACATGTTTTGAGATCTCTACTGTACTTTAATCCTGACCTTTTACACAGCTTTGATCGCACCGGCATTGCTGATATACTTTCAAGCTATCTTGGCCCTGTGCATTAGAATCTCCTTGCTACATCTCTATCTCTACACCATTCTTTACTCTTTTGAGGCACTTGAGAAAACTCCCAAATGTGTTTTTTTCTCCTATGGCACAGCATCAAAAATATTACAGTTTTGACCGTTAAGCCCCATGAGATGATTGAGTGCATGAAAATTACATAAATGCAACTTTTTTTCAGTATTCCAAGTACAGGTGACCTCTTTCACATTTGCATTATTTTCTTACAAATTAGACCAAAAGTTTGCTCCATCTTCTTTTAATGCTGGATTTGAGACATTCTAAAAAGTGGTCTTGAAAAATATATTTTTCTCTCTAAAAAAAATAAACATCTCTTTTTAATGAGGCTAACGTGAATTTTTCACTTTATTTTATTTAATACAACATAATGATAAATGTTGGTAAAAAAAATAGCTCAGTCCAGAAACAACCCAACCCGTGATTCAACTGCAGATAGATTCATGGGAGAAACCAGCCAGCATTTTTTTCTTCTTCAGAAGTAGTTCAAAGACATTTCCTTCGCTCCATAGATGCTGCTGCACCCCGCTGAGTTTCTCTAGATTCATGGGAGACCAGCCATTTTTTCTTAGAAGTAGTTCAAAGACAAATATTGGACAGAATATTACTACTCGATCACCCTTTCAAATAGTGCCAAGGCTTTTTAGATGTCAGTGCAGCAGCTCTGAGTACTGCACCAAATTATCAATATGGATTGGTTTTTTGAGGTGTGTTAGTCAGGTATAATGGCCATGATTTTTTAATTTAGGTGAAAATACTAAGAATGTAAGGTATAGCAGAAGGGTATTTTCACAGTCCAAAATCTACCTCTCATAGCTTTGATTAATCACTTTACATGCTGCCTTCTGGGTAGAGAAATCTGAAGATTCAAGAGAAGAATTGTGAATCCTTTGTCCTGAGACAATACCCTGAATTCTACATTTCCCCTTCCTTAAGGATGATGCACAAAGCACCAGCCCTGCCAAGCTCTGAGAAAATGGTGTGCTTTTATTGGATCATCCCATATTCTTCTAAAATCCAGAGAGACTAAATCCAAATTTCATCTGGCAATCCTTGAGTCTGAGTTCATCTGCTCCACACTTTTGGCTTTTTTTTACATTTGGCTTGATGGAACTCTTCCAATACAAAGTTATTTCTTCTTGTAGTCTTTCTTTGACACAATATCTTTAGGTATGTTTAATAGCTTAATCTCATCAGTGCTACATAAAATGAAAGCACGTCCCTAATATTGATGCATGAAAAGTAATTGATATTCTCAACCGTTTCCATAAATCTTGTACAAAAATCTTTTTCCAAATGATAATGCATGGGTTTTTTGAGCTATTAGTGAACTTACAAATTGTGACTGCATATTTCTTCTATTTTATAACAGCAACCAGTTTATTTTTAGATAGATGTATTCTTTATACCTTAAAATGTAGTTATGTGTAATGTGCTTGCAGATGAGAGCTATGTGAAAGCATAGTAGTATTTGATACAGAACTCAAGAAAATGTATACCTTTAAAATGCACTTGCTGATGTTTACATTAAAAATATACCCAAAATTTGTGATGGTGTTTGCGTGAGTTACAAATTACATGACTGTTCTACATCATAGCATTTTATCTTATGGTCTGGTGTTTTTTTTAAATAAAGGTTCAGTACAAAGCAAGAGCAAAAGAAACGGAAAACTGCAGAAATGTTGTGTACAAAGAGCCGTGATCAACTTGAGAAAAAGGAATTCCAGTATTGTGAAGAAATGAAGGCAAAGCACGAATTAGAATTAACGATAAGAAACCTGGAGATGGAAAGGGAAACATTGATCACCAATCTGCAACAGGTTGCCAGAATTAATAGTAGCTGTTGTTAAATTGCTAAATTGTTACATTTGATAAATTCCTTTCCATTGAAACAACACTTTCATTTACATAAAATGAAATATTAGTGCCTAGACAATCTTCCCACTGGCACTGCAATGTTCCTTGATCTGCTCCCAATCCCTAAACTACTGTTCATGGAAACTATGCTTCAGGACAGTTTCACCTTCCAAAAGGATCTTTGCAATCCCATTTTCTATTCACAATGGAAAAAAATATAGACTCTGACTGATATCCTAGCACTCTCTTTAACAGTCTTGAATACTTTGCTGCCTTTTAGCTCTATGCCCTTCTTTCCCACTTTCCATATCATTTTTATTTTAAAATGACCTTTGCTGTAAAAAATAAATATTTCCACTGATACATAAAGAATTTCTTGTCAGTAAGTTTAGCATTGAATTTCTGCTACTGAAAGTGCAATCCAAAGGTGTCATCAATGTTGAAAATTAGCAAGGTTTGTTCCCAGCCACTTGTTGGCATAAATTGCTGGATCTTGTACAGATTTCTATGTCTGAGGTAGCCTGTTTTAATAAAATGCCACTTTACCTTTATGAAACATCCTTAGCTGAGTGAACAACAAAAAGAGTTGCAGAGCCAATTCAACAAGGAGCAAGTGCAAGAAGAAATCCTGAACAACAGCCTGCAGAGAAGGCAAGAAATAGAAGTGGAAGATAGTATGGCTGTAAAAAAGATAGAGGTATGTAAACAGTGAGCACAAAACATGGTGTCAGTTAAACCTTGAAGAAAGTTCATTTATTTTGCTGAACAATATACTTTTATGAGCATAAATCCGCATCGTGAAAATATGTAAGCAGTGAATGAATGGCATTGTGAGTGTGGCTGTGTTTGAGTTCCTAGTGCTGTGTTTTTAATGTTAAATGCTGAAACTTTGTCTCAAGAGACTTCAGCAAGGTGGCGGTGGAAAGGTAAGGTCTTTCTAATCTTCCTCTTTAAACTTATTTTAGTCAAGATGGCAGTTAGGGCAATCGTATGCTCCTCCTGCAGGATGTAGGAAATCAGGAACATTTCCCTGGTGACTACACCTGTGGGAAATGTGTCCTGATGCAACAACTGATTGACTGCATCGAGTGACTAGAGCCTTAGTTGCATGCACTCATAAACATCCATGATGTTGAGGGTATCATGGATAGGAGTTTCAATGAGTTTCAAGAAATGGTAGGGAAGTATCGGAAATGGTCCAGGTGTATGAGTTTAACTCCTCCCATTTCCTCCAAATACAAGGCGTAGCTATGGGCACATGCGTGGGCCCCAGCTATGCCTGCCTCTTTGTCAGGTACGTTGAACAATCCTTGTTCGAGGCACACCAGGGCCCCTTCCCCGACCTCTACCTCCGCTACATCGACGATTGCTTTGGTGCTACCTCCTGCACCCACACACAACTGACTGACTTCATCCGCTTCACCACTAATTTCCATCCACCACTCAAATACACCTGGACCATTTCCGACACTTCCAATACAATAATACAATACAATGCAATATTTATTGTCATTTGAACCTCAGTGAGGCTCACACGAAACTCTGTTTCTACAGCCATACCAACAAAAAACGATTACTACTAGACACACAACCAATTCACACAAACATCCATCACAGTGAACCTCTTCCTCACTGTGATCGAAGGCAAAGCCTTTTCTCTCCCCTGCACCATTTTTCTCCCGATGTTGTATCGTTCCAACCCCGCGACACCGTTGAAGCCCCAGGCGGGCGATGGTAACTCCCACGGCCCCGCTCCAGGCCGTACATCCTAGCCGTCACATACAACAAATAGTCCTCCGTCATTTTCGCCACCTCCAACGTGACCCCAACACTCGCCACATCTTCCCGTCTCCCCCCCTGGCTGCTTTCCGCAAAGCCTGCTCCCTCCGTAACTCCCTTGTCAATTCTTCCTTTCCCTCCCGCACCACCCCCTCCCCGAGCACTTTCCCTTGCAACAGCAAGAGATGCTATACTTGTCGCTTTACCTCCCCCCTCGACTCCATTCAAGGACCTAAACAGTCGTTCCAGGTGCGACAGAGGTTCACCTGCATCTCCTCCAACCTCATCTATTGCATCCGCTGCTCCAGATGTCAGCTGATCTACATCGGTGAGACCAAGCGTAGGCTTGGCGATCGTTTCGCCGAACACCTCCGCTCGGTCCGCAATAACCAACCTGATCTCCCGGTGGCTCAGCAATTCAACTCCTCCTCACATTCGGAATCCGTCCTCTCTATCCTGGGCCTCCTCCATGGCCAGAGTGAGCACCACCGGAAATTGGAGGAACAGCACCTCATATTCCGCTTGGGCAGTCTGCACCCTAGCGGCATAAACATTGAATTCTCCAATTTCCGGTAGCCCTTGCTGTCTCCTCCCCTTCTCAGCTCTCCCTCAGTCCTCGGGCTCCTCCTCTTCCTTTTTCCTTTCTTCTCCCCACCCTACATCAGTCTGAAGAAGGGTTTAGGCCCGAAACGTTGACTATTTCCTTCGCTCCATAGATGCTGCTGCACCCGCTGAGTTTGTCCAGCACTTTTGTCTAATGTGAACAGGTGATTGATGGTTGGCGAGCATTCTGTGTGCCAAGGAGCCTGTTTCCATGCTGTATCTGCTGCATCTCTGATCTCGTAAAAGGAATGAGGTCCAGCAGAGTAAGCAGAAGATTAGAGAGAAGGACCTCAAGGGAAATTATCTCATGATATTTCCAGTCCCCGGTGCTAGTAAGAGTAGGAAAGGGCAAAGTTCATCTTACCAGATAAGGGGCAAAATTCGACCTCCTCTTGGGACTAAGGCAGGGCATCTGAAATGTTAATGGGTGAGCACTTTGGGACCAGTGACCATAATTTAGTTTAGTTTAGAGATACAGCATGGAAACAGCCCACTGAATCACGCTAATTGATCACTCATGCACTCGTTCTATGTTATTCCTCTTTCTTATCGACTCGCTACACACTAGTGTCTACCGTTCAGTGGTGGCCAGTGCTCTGTTTTTTGCTATGGCCTGTTGGGGAGAAGGCGCCCGCATAGCGGACAAAAACAGACTGGACAAGCTGATCAGGAAGGCCGGCTCAGTGGTCGGGGCTGAGCAACGAGTCCAGCAGGTGGCAGTAGGATCAATTTCACAGAGGCCAATAAACCTACATCTTAGGAAGGAGGGGGAAACTGGAGCACCTGGAGGAAACGCATGCAGTCACAGGGAGAACATGCAAATTCTGCATAGACCCGAGGTCAGGATTTAATCCAGGTCTCTGGCACTGTGTGAGGCAACTATTAGCTGCCCAAGTAGTTCTATTACTTTAGTTATGGAAAAGGATAGGACTAGTTCAAAAGTTGAAGTCCTAAATCGGGGTAAGGCCTGTTTTGATGGTATTAGACAGGAATTTTCAGATGTTAATTGTGAGGACATTGCTTGCAGGTAAAGGGTTGGAGGCTTTTAAATATTAAAAAAAGGAAATTTCAGGACCAACATGTTTCTGTTAGAGTGAAGGGAGAAGGCCGGCAGAAGTAGGGAGCCCTGGATGATGAGATATTGAGGTTCTGGTCAAGAAAAAAGGAGGAGTCATACTTCAGGCATCGGCAACTGGGATCAAGTGTATCCTGTGAGGAACTTAGGAGTGAAACTTGAATGAAATCAGGAGGGCAAAAAAAGGAAGTTTGGCAGCTGAGGAAACAGAAAATCTAAGGAAATTCTACATGTATATTAAGGCCAAAAGAGTAAGTAGCGAGTAGGTTGTCTTTCTGAAGCCACAAGAGATGGGTAGGTGGTAAATTAATATTTCTCACGTGTTTACTGTGGAGAAAGATATGGAAGCTGAGGAACCCGGGGAAGTTAGTAATGATGTAGTCGTGAATAGACTTTATATTACAGAAGAGAGATGCTGGAGGTCTTAAAACACATTTGACGGCACTGGGTCTATACTTGCTGGAGTTTAGAAGGATGACGGGTGACCTCATTGAAACTCATCAAATTTTGAAAGGCCTGGGTAGAGTGGATGTGGACGGGATGTTTCCACAAGTGGGAGAGTCTCAAGACCAAAGTTGCGCTATTTTTATAATATGTCTGCCATTTTTTTTTCTTCTTTTCATTGAACATTTCTTTGTTTTGAAGCCACTTGCACAATGTGATAATACTTATCACGAAAAAGCTGGAATGCAACAAAATTGTGCACTACAGGAAGAAGTTACTAAGCTTAAATTTGACTTGCATTGTGTGCGTGAACAAAATCAAGAAGTACAGGAAAAGTATCTGGAGCAGATTGAGACGTTAAAGGTAAAGCTGGACGATGCAAAAAAAGACTTAAAATGTAATGAAGATACTCTAACTCAAAATGGTTTGCAATATAATGGTCAACTGAATTCCATTAAAACTGAAGTTTCAATGTTAACTTCCAAACTTGAACTTGAGAAACAAAATAAAGATTATCTGGAGAATGAGAAGGAAGCTTTACATTCACGTTTAAAGGAAACAATTCAAGAATTAGAATGTATTCAGGAAGCTAAGTCTGAACTCGAACGAATTCTGCAAAGGGAACGCGATGAACATGTCCATTCAGATGAGAAAAATGAACAATGAAATTTCCAATCTTCATGAAAGCAATAGCACAATGTCACAGAGATTAAGTAAAGAGGAGGAAAAGGCCAATGATCTGGACAAGAAACTTCATTGTGCAACACTTTCTTTTGCTGAGAAAAGCCTTTTGTTACAAAGTGTTCAGAAAGACTTGAAGCAATCTCAGATTCATTTAACTGAACAAGAACAGGTGAATAAAGTGCAAAAAGAACAGATAAGCAAATATGAGATTTGTAAGATATCTTTGCAGGAGAGATTGGCCCAAGCCCATAGCGATATTACACTGTTACGTCAACAGCTTGAAGATGCACAAAATAAAGGTATCATGAAGGAAAAGGCAGCAGCTGATGTTCAGGACAGATTCAATGACATGTTTACCACACTTCGAGGCGATAGTGAGCAACGAATAAGTTTGATGGAAAAAAGAAATGAGGAGTTGATGAGAAAGAACATTGAACAAAGAGAACAAATGTGCAAGTTTGAAAATGAAAACATTGGAAGAGAGGTAATGCGTTTAATATTTCAATATGTGATTATAACTGATTACATTTTGTTTCTGTCATTCATATTTTCACTTTGTTTACCCCTTCTGGTAAATTGAAAATACAAGTTTTCCATGGTAAACTTTTGATAGAATAAGGGATAATGTAGTATTTTAAAAGAAAGTAGTTTTGTCTTTGCTCGGAACCCTATGCTGCTATCATGTTGATTCAATGATGGAGAGTCATATAGGATGGAAACAGGCCCTTTGGCCCAACTTGCCTGTGCCAACCAATATGCCCCAATCTACACTAATCCCAGCTGCCTGCGTTTGGCCCATATACTTCTAAACCTATTCTAACCATGTATCTGTACAAATATATTTTATATGTTGTTATCGTACCTGCCTCAAATACCTTCTCTGGCAGCTTGTTCCATGTGTGAAAAAGCTGCCCCTCGGGTTTCTATTAAAACATTCCCCTCTAACGAATCTGTGACACTCATCAGAGTGAATCTGGTTCTTGATTCACTCACACTTTCTATTCCCCTCATGATCCTATACATACATAGATACATAGACAATAGGTGCAGGAGTAGGTCCATTCGGCCCTTCGAGCCAGCACCGCCATTCAATGTGATCATGGCTGATCATCCACAATCAATACCTTGTCCCTGCCTTCTCCCCATTCCCCTTGAATCCACTAGCTCTAAGTGCTCTCTCTAAGTCTTTTGAATGCATCCAGTGAATCAGCTTCCACTGCCTCCTGAGAATTCCACAAATTCACAACTCACTGTGTGAAAATGTTTGTCCTCATCTCAGTTCTAAATGGCCTACCCCGTATTGTTAAACTGTGGCCCTTGGTTCTGGACTCCCCCAACATCGGGAACATTTTTCCTGCATCTAGCGTGTCCAATCCCTTAATAATTTTATATGTTTCTATAATATATCCTCTCCTCCTTCTAAATTCAGTTACTAAATGGTGCACCCATTGCCCCATTCTGGCCTTGGTTCGTGAAGTCGTGACCCTCCCTCAAACATACGCTGCAATCCTCCATTCTAGCGTGTCCAATCCCTCAAAGTATTTTATATGTTTCTACTAATATCCTCATCCTTCTAAATCCAGTGTGAACAAGCCAGTTGCACCATTCTTTCGTCATATTGAAAGTCCCGCCATCCCGGGAATTAACCTCGTGAACCTACGCTGCACTCCCTCAACAGCAAGAATGTCCTTCCTCAAAGTAGGAAACCAAAACTGCACACAACACACTTGGTGTGGTCCCATCAGGGCCATGTACAACTGCAGAAGGACCTATTTGCTCCAATACTCAACTCCTCTCTTTATGAAAGCCAACATGCCAAAAGCTTTCTTCACTGCCTGCTGTACATGCATGCTTACTTTCAGTGACTGATATACTAGGACACCAAGTCTCGATGTACTTCCCCTTTTCCGAACCTGACACTATTCAGATAATAATCTGCCTTCCCGTTCTTGCCTCGTGGATAACCTCACATTTATCCACATTATACTGCATCTTCCATGCATCTGCCCACTCACCTAACCTGCCCAAGTCAGTCTGCATCTTCATAGCACAGTACACACTGCCACCCAGCTTTGTGTCATCTGTGAATTTGGTAATGTTACTTTTAATTCCATCATCTATTGTAAATAGCTGAGGTTCCAGCAACGAGCCTTGCGGTACCCCACTAGTCACTGCCTGCCATTCTGAAAGGGACTCGTTCATCCCTACTCTTTGTTTCCTATATGCCAACCAATGTTCTATCCATGTCAATACCATACCCCCAATACCATGTGCTCTAATTATGCCCACTAATCTCCTGTGTGGGACCTTATCAAATGCTCTCTGAAAGTCCAGGTACACTACATCCACTGGCTTTCCCATGTCCATTTTACTTGTTACATTCTCAAAATATTCCAGAAAATTTGTCAAGCATGATTTCCCCTTTGTAAATCCATGCTGACGTGGTTACTAATCCTGTTACTGCTATCCAAATGCGTCACTGTTACACCTTTGATAATCGACTACAGCATCATCCCTACCACTGATGTCAGGCTAGCTAGTCTATAATTCCCTGCTTCCTCTCCTTTCTTGAAAAGTGGGATAACATTAGCTACCCTCCAATCCACAGGAACTGATCCAGAATCTATAGAACATTGGAAAATGCTCACCAATGCGTCCACGATTTCTAGAGCCATCTCCTTGAGTACCCTGGGATGCAGACCAGCAGGCCCTTGGAATTTATCAGCCTTCAATTCCATCAGTCTAACCAACACCATTTCCTGACTAATGTGAATTTCCTTCAGTTCCTCCGTCACCCTAGGTCCTCTGTCCCCTAGTACACCTGGGAGATTGTTTGCGTCTTCCTTAGTGAAGACAGCATCAAAATACCTGTTCAACTCGTCTGCCATTTCCTTGTTCCGCATAATAAATTCACCTGTTTCTGTCTTCAAGGGACCCACATTTGTCTTAACTAATTTTTTCCTCTTCACATACCGAAAGAAGCTTTTACTATCATCTTTTCTTGGCTAGCTTTGTGTTGCCTTTTTAGTTACCTTCTATTGATCTTTAACAGTTGCCAAATCCTCTGGCTTCCTGCTCCTTTGCTATGTTATATGTCTTCTCTTTTATTTTTACAGTGTCCTTGACTTCCGTTGTCAGCCAGTCGCCTCTTACTCCCCTCAGAGTCTTTCTTCCTCTTTGGAATGAAATGTCCCTGCATCTTCTGCATTATTCCCGAAAATACCCTCCATTGCTGTTCCACCATCATCTCTGCTAGGGTCCCTTTCCAGTCAACTTTGGCCAGCTCCTGCATCATGCCAACATAGTCCCCTTTGTTCAACTGTAGTACTGACACTTCCGATTTTACCTTCTCCCTCTCAATTGCAGATGAAAACTTATCATGTTATGGTCACTACCTCCTAATGGTTCCTTTACCTTGAGTTCCCGTATCAAATCCGGTTCATTGCACAACACTAAATTCAGAATTGCCTTCTCCCTGGTAGGCTCCAATACAAGCTGCTCTAAGAATCCATCTCAGAGGCACTCTACAAACTCCCTTTCTTGGGGTTCAGTACTAACCTGATTTTCCCAGTCTAAGTGCATGTTGAAATCTCCCATAACCACCATAGCATTACCTTTGTTACATGCTAATTTTAACTCCTGATGCAACTTGCACCCAATCTCCAATCTACTGTTTGGGGGCCTGTAGATAACTCCCATTAGGGTATTTTTACCCTTACAATTTCTCAGTTCTATCCACAATGACTACATCTTCTGATTCTATGTCATCCCTCGCAAGGGACTGAATTTTATTCCTTACCAACAGAGCCATCCCACCCCCTCTGCCCACCTGTATGTCTTTTCGATATGATGTATAACCCTGAATATTCAGTTCCCAGCTCTGATTCTCTTGCAGCCATGTCTCTGTAATTCCTACAACATCATACCTACCAATTTCTAACTGAGCATCAAGCTAATCCACTTTATTTCTTAAACTTCACGCATTCATATATAACACTTTTAATTTGGTATTCACCTCCCCTCTCACACCGGTTCCTATTTTACCTGACCTTACTCTCGTACCCTTCTTGAACTTTCCGTCCCATTAATTCGGGTGTCCTTTTTAACTTTTCCTGTACTCTCTCCCCTTTAACGCCATCCTTATACTCCCAATTTGTCAACTCCTCCCCCCGCTATTTAGTTTAAACCCACAAGTGTAGCACTAGCAAACCTGCCTGCCAGAATGTGGTCCCCCTCTAGTAAGGTGTAACCCATCCTTTTTGTACAGGTCACCCCTACCCCAGAAGAGATCCCAGTGGTCTATAAATCTAAATCCCTGCTCCCTGCACCAGCCCCTTAACCACACATTCAGATCCCCTATCTCCCTGTTCCTGCCCTCACCAGCACGAAATACTGGAAGCAATCGAGAGATCACCACCCGCTTTTCAGCCACCTTCCTAACTCTAAACTCATGTTCTCTATAAGATCACCCCTCATCTCCCGGCTTTAAAGAATAAAGTCATAGCCTGCCCAACCTCTCCGCATAGCTGAGGCCCTCAACATCCTCGTAAATCTTCTCTGCATTCTTTTGAGCTTAACAAAATCTTTCCTTTCGCAGACAGACCAAAACTGAACAAAATATTGCAAATGCAGGCTCACCTGACGTTTTGTACAACCATACATGACATCCCAACTTCTACACCCAATACCTTGACTGGTGAAGGCCAATGTACCGAATGTTTCTTGACCACCGTGTCTACCTGTGACGCCACTTTCAAGGAACTATGTACCTGCATTCCTAGATTTCTCTGCTTTACAACACTCCGCAGGGTCCAACCGTTCACTATGAATGTCCTGCCCTGGTTTGACTTCCCAAAATGCAACGCACATATATGAATTAAACTCCATTAACCGTGCCTCAGCCCACCTGCCCAACTGAACAAGATCCTGCTGTAATGATGGGAGGAAAAGAAAATAGCAAACGGGGTAATTGAGTTGCAATGAGAATCTTGATGAGTTTCTCTCTCCATATATGTTTTAACTTTTGTTCCACTGTTTTATTTTAACTGTTCTAATTTTAATATCATGTGATGTGGTCATTCATAAACTAAAAATGAAAAGTAAGAAATTACATAGAGTTTCCTTTGTCTCCCAAAACATGTTACTGCTATAGGATGTGAACAAAGTACCTATTAATATTGTCCACTAATTGCATATATTTATTTTTCTGAAATTCAATAAATGATCTTCAGCATGGCCATGCAGAAGATCATTTATTCTCATGTTGTCATGATCATGTTGTTCTTCGAAAAGTGCAATGTGATTTGTTTCACCCATGAAAATTACCATTTTGGGATGGAGGCAGTGCTGGTTGTCAGTGTCAAAACTACAATTAAACATATAGTTTTATACTCGGTCGTGAGAGAACGACCATTTACCTCCCTACATTTTCTCTCAAGGCCTCTAATCTCAACAACTAAGTTACAGAGATAGGTTGAATAAGTTAGGTCTTTATTCTCTGGAGCGCAGAAGGTTAAGGGGGGACCTGATAGAGGTCTTTAAAATGATGAGAGGGATAGACAGAGTTGATGTGGACAAGCTTTTCCCTTTGAGAATAGGGAAGATTCAAACAAGAGGACATGACTTCAGAATTAAGGGACAGAAGTTTAGGGGTAATATGAGGGGGACTTCTTTACGCAGAGAGTGGTGGCGGTGTGGAATGAGCTCCCAGTGGAAGTGGTGGAGGCAGGTTCATTGGTATCATTTAAAAATAAATTGGATAGGCATATGGATGAGAAGGGAATGGAGGGTTATGGTATGAGTGCAGGCAGGTGGACTAAGGGGAAAAAAAAAATTGTTCGGCATGGACTTGTAGGGCCGAGATGGCCTGTTTCCGTGCTGTAATTGTTATATGGTTATATGGTTTAATCTCCACTTCATTCCCGGTCAAACACTCAGACTTTAACTAAACTTTTGAACATCTCTCCTAATATCTTCTTTATCAAAATATAATTTCTGCTTTTATCTGATTCAATCTCTGTGAAGCATTTTGAAATAGTTCCCATTATTAATGGTGAAATATAATTAATAATTATAATATTTGGTAATGTTCCCCTTTAGGCTACATTGAGGCAGCTTCAACAGGAGCTTGCTGATTCACTGAAAAAACTTTCAATGTCAGAGGCCTCTTTGGAGGTGATCACACGCTCCCGCAATGAAATGGAGGATGAAACATTACATTTACAGAAGCAGTTGGAGAAATTGAAAGTTAAGGTAAATATGGACCTTATGAATCCGTGCTATATTTTAAATGTAAAATATTATTTCTATAATGGACTGAGTTGCTCATTAAAACAGTAAAAATGAAAATACCTAACAATGTGGGATCATTTGTAACGCATTCTTATCATTACACTGAATACCATAATATGTTATGTTAGGCCGTGCCATTCATTATATTTGCGTAACACAAGATTTCTCGCATGCTTCCACACCTAATTTTACTTCTGTCGAACTGTATTCCTATATTTCCTTCAGTTAATCTGTATGATAAATAAGGCTTTTGTTTTCAACTCCCCATGTGATTTCTTGATAATCTTAAATTCAAAGTCTATTTAGAGAAATGCGATCCATTTTCAACTTGTTCATCTTTTCTGCAGAGATATAAACAGTCCAATAAATTCAATATTATACCATAGTGTGACGCATTCCTCTGAAATTATTTGCATGTGGTCATGGTGCATTTTAGTGATCTTTTTAAATTGACAATTACTGATGAGAATAATATGAGGAAGTATAAAGGATGCTTTGCCTCTGATGAAAGATTAACTTTAACAATAAAATAATATGTTTTCCTGGAACAATGCCACTTGTAAATTCTTATCGAGACAATGTTTCATACCCTGCTTTTAGCAGTTAACTCAGATACTGAACTTGACTCTGCAATTGATATATAATCCAAAAATTTGGTACAAAACATGGTTGCAGCATTTTCTGTGTGGAATCCAGTAGGTCTTCGCTACCTGTCTGGTTGTAAAATAGTGGCGGCACGACTCTGTGTTGCAGCGGCCTCTACAGCCTGTCTGTCTTTTTTTTATTTTTTTGTCTAGTTAAATGTAGTTGTTTGTGTTTTTTAATCGTGTTTTAAACTGTGTATATGTGGGGGGGCGGGGAGGGAAGGGGGAAACATTTTAAAAATCTCTTCCTTGTATGGGAGACCCGACCTTTTCCCTGTCGGGTCTCCGTTGTCGTTGGGGCCTAGCACCGTGGAGCGGCCTCTAGCCTGAACGATCTGGGGGCTCCAGTCACGGAGCCTGTGGAGCTGCGGACTTACCATCGTGGGGCTGGCCGGCATCGGAGCGTGGGGAGTGGTGGTGGCTCGCTGCTGCGGCCCGACCACGTAGCTTGGAGGCTCCAGCAATGCAACTTCTGTGGACTGTCGGGATATCGGGAGCTCGCGGGTCCGGGTGGAGAGACCGCTTTCCGGAGCTCCCGCAACACAACTTCTCCAGCCCGTATCGCAGGGTTGGAACAACCGGGGCCGTACATCGCCCGGCGCAGCTTAATGGCCATGGGACATTCCAGCGCCCGCTGGGGGCTCCAACTTTGTGACATTTAGACCGGGAGTGGGGCTGTACATCGCCCGGCGCGGCCTAAAATGGCCGTGGGACTTATCATCGCCCGCCTGGGGCTTCGACATCGGGAGAGATATGGAGAACAGGGGAGAGAAAAGACTTTGCCTTCCATCACAGTAGGTTCACTGTGATGGATGTTTCTGTAAATTGAATTGTGTGTATGTCTGTAGGAAATTGTCTTTGTTTGTATGGCTGTGGAAACAGAGTTTCGTTTGAGCATCACTGAGGTTCAAATGACATGTAATAAATATTGTATTGTATTGTATTGTGTGATGGCTTTCACTTCAATACGTATTTTGAACATTTTTTTCTTTGTTTAAAAAAAAACGTATTTTGGATTATTTCATTAAATAATACATCTCTGCCTCACAGTTACAGGAGACTCAAGACAAAAACATGCAGTTAGAGAGGAATATCCACCAATTGGAGAATGCTCTGGATGATAAAGAACGCAATCTGATTGCAAATTCTTGGAAAATTCAAGAAGCTGTTTTGGCCTCTTCACAAAGGACGGAGGCTACAAAGCAACTCGAAGAACATATTCAACGGTAATTAATAGCAGTTAGAACTTTGTAATTAAAATTAGTAAAACAAATAATGAATGGTAGTTTTGTGACCAGTTCAAAGGTAGTTATTAACAATTGGAACTTTGTCAATAAAATGAGTGGAAAAAAATAAGTAAAGGTCTGCTGCGTATGACTACACTGTTCAATCTGATAAACAGTGCTTGGCCAAGAGTTTCAAGTTGTGCACAATAGGTCCTCTGGTTCAAGTCTGCAGTCGTTTTCAGAATGTGACTCATGCAAAATCATCGGTCAATCATTAAAATTAGGGCAGTACTTTAAAGCATAGTTTTAAAAGATGTACTTTGCAATAATTTTTATTCCTTGATATATTTAATAAGTGTAATCAGTGAATATTTTGAATCGTAAAATAAGTATTTTAACCAGTGCCCAGTGAACACAGGTGGATTGATTTCCTGGTAAATTAAACATTTTCAAAAAGTACCTTTGAAGTGCCGTTATGAAAATGTATCTTCAACTTGTGTCCATCTTGCATATGGACATAAGTTGTAGAAATGTACATTGTTTTAATCTGGGGATGTTATCTGGGAATGGGGATCATTTATTGATGAGCCAATTTTTTTTTAATTAGCTCCCAAATTTAAGAATAATATTCAGCAAAATCCATTTTCTTAAACATGAACTTTACATGGTGCTACTTCTATGCATTTTTTAATGGTGAATGAATATATATCAATTTGAGTCATAGAGTTTGATATGACAGAAACAAGAACTCTAGCACAATGCATCTATGACAGCCAAGTTACCCCATCAAAGTTAGTCCCATTTGCCCACTTTTGGTCCATATCCCTCTGAACTTTTCTTATCCGTACTTTCCCAAATGTTGTTTAAATATTATTGTACCTACTTCTTCATGCAGCTCGTTCCATATATTCACCACCCTCTGTGTGGAAAAAGTTGCCCGTTGGGTTTCTAGTCTCCTGTTACCTTAAACCTATGTTCTCTAGCTCTGAGGCTTAAACTTCCAGCTTAAAGGCATATTTCCTATGACAGGGTAACCAACACCGAACACAACATTCTAAGTGTGGCCTCATCAACGTCCTGTACAACTATAATATAACATCCCAACTTCAGTTTAAGAAGGAACTGCAGATGCTGGTTTAAACCGAAGATAGGCACAAAAAGCTGGAGTAACTCCCAGCTTCTGTATTCAGTTCTGTGACTGATGAAGGACATTGTGCCAAAAGCCTTCTTCACCACCTTATCTACTATGACACTAATTTCAGGGAACTATGTGCTTGTATTCCTAAGTCCCTCTACTCTACCACATTCCCCAGGGCTCCCATTCACCTGGAAGGTCCCGCTCTGATAGCATCACAAAATGCAACATCTCACACTTGTCTGAATTTGAGTTGGCTCGTGAATTGTTTGAAATATTTTCTTGCGTTAATATCACAATAGAGACATAACTATCCAGTTAGTTAGTTCTCTCTTGATATGAATGATATTATCCTGAAAAAATTGAGAACATAAAAAAAAGTGAGTTTATATCATTCCTTCTTACTGTTTCAGATTAGAGATAGAGAATGCAAAATTAGATGCCTTTGCAAAACAGCAGACAAATAAATTTGAGTTGATGGAGAAGGAACTTCAAGAGACCGAGTCAGTAAGTATAAATGTACATATTGGATGTCTTTTCTCAGAATGATTTTCTGCGAGTACATGTTTGCTGGTTCTTGTGGATTATTTGAACTGCTCTGTTGCATTAATGTTGCAAGGAAAGTATTTGGATAATTAGAGTTATTGAATATGAAAATATTTAAACTTTCTCATACTAATTTCAAACTATTTCTGAAGAGTTTGTTATAGAAGGCTGAATTTTGTAGGCTATTTATATGTCTCTATGAGTTTAAATGTCATATGCACCCATTCCTATCTATCTATATTACTAAAAGTCTGATCTTGACCGCTTTTGTCCCACTGTGCTGCGATTTCCGAGGGAACGCCGCCACCTACAGCCGTCATTTCTGGCCATCTCGCTCAGACCCGCCTTCCGGGACCAGAGGATTTTTCCCATCGATTAAAAATCAGAGATGTATTAATGTTTTTTTAAAAAGTTGCCATTCTCTCTGCTGCCCCTGCTGGAGGGAGGGGGGGGAACTATAAAACCAGGAAGTGCTGTGCCTCAGTCTCTGCAAGATGGAGGAAGCCATCTCTCCAAGCTCTGAATAACACTGAACACGTCTACTCAACCGTGAGTGCCCTTAATGTGGTTTGAAAACAGGGCTGCCAACTCTCACGCTTTGAGCGTGACACTCACGCATTTCAACCAATTCTCACGCTGAAGACAGAATTCTCACGCTGTCTTCAGTCTCTGCACAGCGGAGCTATAGGATCTTTGCTGCACAGTGTGTCTCATTGCGCCACATGACAGCGATCTGCACGGATTGGGGAAGCGCGTCGGTCCCGGGCAGCGGGTGCCAGCGCCTTTGTGCGCCGTCTGCGAGCGCTGTGTTTCCGGCTGCCGCGGCAACCTCGCTCCCTCCCTCCCTCTCTCCTGCTTTTAACCCCGGCCCGGAGCCAGGAGCGGACCGGGTTGGTGCCGCCTCCGGAGCCTACTATGGGAGGGGGACCACTCCCTCCCACATCCTCCCTCGGTTGCTACACTCCCTCGCAATTTCTCACTCTCAACTCTCACCTAATGTTGGCAGCCCTGTTTGAAAATGAAAATATGGTTGGTTTGAAGTAAAAAGGCACTGCCTGCAAATGGTTGTTAGGGGGGTTTGGGTTGAAGTGAAAAGGCACTGCCTGCAAATGGTTGTTTGGAGGGGTTGGGTTGAAGTGAAAAGGCACTGCCTGCAAATGGTTGTTTGTCTAAACTTGACAACTTCCTGTTTGCACTATATTGATTTTAGAGAAAACGCTACCACTTACGGCTGTGATTTTTGGCCATCTTACTCAGTTCCCCTCCTCTCATCAGGTGCAGAGGATTCTTCCCATCAATGAAAAACAAAAGTGTTATTAGTGTTTAAAAAATGTTGAGAATCTCTCTCCTGTCAATCACACCATGAATGCCACACCTTTTCCGGTGGGAGGAGGAGGGATTATAAAACCGGAAGTGTGGGTGTGGCTCAGTCTCTGCCTGATGGGGGAGGGAAAGGTCATGACTCTGTCTGAGCTGTGAATCAACTGAACACACCAAATGTCTACTGTGTGGTTTTATGGTGGTTTCACCCTGCTTGAAATAGTATGAAACTGCATTTGAATGTGGTGGCCTTGCACAAAATGGTATGAAACTGCATTTGAATGTGGTGTTGTTGCACCCTGCATGAAATGGTATGAAACTGCATTTGAATTTGGTAGCCTTGCATCCTGCTTGAAGAGGTAAGAAACTGCACTTGAATTTGGTGGCCTTGCACCCTGCTTGAAATGGAATTTCTAGGAATAGCTGTGAGTCAACTGGCAGCCCACTAGCCGTGAGTGAGCTGCCAGCACATCAGGCTTGAGGGACTGAGGTGCCACCCCAAGAATCCCTTTGGCCCACAATGTCCATACTAGCCCTCTAGAGACCAGTAGTCACTGCAGCCAACAACACCCATACCCCCCCACCCCCCAATATTGGAATTGGTGTAAGGTGGAATACAGCGTCGGGGGACCAGCCCTCCCGTGTGAACATGGGTCCTACATAGTCTAGTCTATTATAAAGATATCTTTTAGCCATGTGTTGACCCTTCACAGGCAAAAGTACTATGAAGTTAGATATCATAAGAAGAATACTGAGAAATTAGTGAATGGTTGAAGAATTTCTTGTTTGAGATTAGTCCTCAGGCAGTTCCTATAGGAAGCACCACTGATTTCAATATCAGGTAGACACAAGGAACTGCAGATGCTGGTTTATAAAAAAAGACAAAGTTCTGGAGTAACTCAGCAGGTCAGGCTGCATCTCAAGAGGACAAGGATAGGTGATGTTTTGAGACGGAAATCTCCGGAGTTCAAGGGAAGGGCAGCCAGTCAGCTAGTCTCACTTTCGAAACATTGATATAGATCTGCTGGACATAGCTGTTCACTGTTGCTTGGCTCAGCTGTGTTGGGTGAAAATGAGAAGTTGGTGCGAGGCTATTTATGAGATACAAAAAATATGAGATACAGTTCCTCCAATTTGTGCTTAGCCTCACTCTGACAATGGAGGAGACCTAGGACAGAAAGGTCAGTGTGCGAATTGGAAGGAGAATTAAAGTATTTAGCAACCGGGAGATCAGGTCGGTTCAGTAGGACGAGCGAAGGAACAGCATCTCATATTTCTCTTGGCAACTTTTTATTCCTCCTGAAAACTGCAGATTTCCACACTCCTCATTTTTAAAGATAAGCCATGTTTCATAATGATATTCAGTTATCATTGGATATGTAAATCAAATGACTGTGTACTTCATGTAAAAGATTTGCAGTTTTAGGATTGTTGATCTCATAATTCCAATTTAATTCAAATCTGAAAAGGCAGGTCTCAACTTGGCTGTTAGAGATGCAGCTTGTACTTCCATCTACTATCGATTGCTGTGTTGGCAATCAAAATATAAAAAAAAAGATACTAGATAGCCAAGTCTATAAAATGACAACCCCACACTACCCCAACACCTTATTAAATGTAAGTTACCCTCACTTTATCCTTGCCAAATAATGTCCCATTCTTGCAGTACTGTTTTATCCTCAGTAGATGGTAATGTTGCACTGTTTATAATGATTAGTAAATGTATTGAATCTGCTGTCCTTTGGAGGAAATCCAAGCACATTTTTGGAAAAAAGGGACGCTTCCATCAAATTGTTTCACTCACGAAACTAAATGTGCTCATGTGCTAAATGTGCTAAAACTCATGTGAAGTTTGCACGTTCTCTCCGTGATCTGCGTGGGTTTTCTCCGGGTGCTCCGGTTTCCTCACACACTCCAAAGACGTACAGGTCTATAGGCTAATTGGATTGGTAAAATTGTAAATTATCCCTAGTGTGTGCAGGATAGTGATAGTGTGCAGGGATCACTCTTTGGCGTGGACTCGGTGGGCCGAAGGGCCTATTTCCACGCAGTATCTCTAAACTAAACTAAACCATACTAAATTAAACGGTATGTTGCCGAACAATAACTAATTACATATTTATAACGGTTACTCTTTATAGATGATTAAGATGAATTGAATATGAGAGCAAATGCAGATATGATTAGGAGTACATCTTAGCTGCTATATGATTAATTGTAGGTTTACTAATGTTTGAAAAAATGTATATAGTTGAGAAGGTACAGTAGTAAAATGTTTCTAATTAAAAAAATCAATACCATGGTTAAAAATTAGATGAAACCAACTTAATCACAAAGTCAAAAGTCTTCCAGCATATTAATAGCAGCAAAGTAAGCAGATAATTACATTGCATGGGCACTTTTGGAAATAAATTGTGATAATTTTTCTGAATGAATGATAACATGACAAAAACAACATTTTAATAATATAAAAATCTATACAATTGAACTGGTAATACATGTCAAATCCAAAAGAGTCTATCCGTTTTGGGCCGAAACCCTTCTTCAGACTGATGTGAGGGGGGGGGGAGAAAGTAAGGACTACCTAAAATTTGAGAAAGCAATGTTCATACCACCGGGGTGCAAACTGCCCAAGCGAAATATGAGGTGTTGCTCCTCCAATTTACGGTGATCCTCACTCTGGCCATGGAAGAGGCCCAGGATAGAAAGGTTGGATTCGGAATGGGAGGGGGAGTAGAAGTGCTGAGCCACCGGGAGATCAGGTTGGTTATTGCAAACCGAGTGGAGGTGTTCGGCAAAGCGATCGCCAAGCCTACACTTGGGTTCACCGATGTAGAGCAGCTGACATCTAGAGCAGCGGATGCAATAGATGAGGTTGGAGGAGGTGCAGGTGAACCTCTGCCGCTCCTGGCAAGATTTGTGATTAATGCGAAACTCTGTCGTTTAGATATAAAAGCCAGATCTCCAATACTGAAATATGAAGGTGACTAGGAACGTCTCTTCATGGCATTGCAGATACAGTATATGTTGATCTTGGATGGATGTAAAAGATTAAAAAGGTCATCTTTGAATTTGGTCAAGAAAGAAGTACAGATTATGAGAGGAAATATTGGTGTGCAATTTTACACATTTCTATCCCCCACACATTTCCAAAGGTAGAATGCTGTGGGCTTTCCACCCATTTGTTGTATTTTTTTCACTTCATATGAATGCTGGAAACCTTTCAGCAGTTTATGACTTCTTTAGTAATTTATTCTTGAAAATGGTTATAGGTCATGAATGCTGCATGATTAAATCAACTACTATTGTTAATGCAAAACTTACAATTTGGGCTTCAACCATTAGTGAAGCATTCAAGGTCATACCTAGTGATCTAATTCATTTGTTCTCATATTATTGAAAATTATTTTCATTTTTCAGCATCACAGAACTAAATCAAATCTTTATTTTTGTTTGGTGCTTCAAACATTTGTGGTTTTACATTTGTGGAATACAGACCTATATATTACTATGCTTACAATGTTCTAAATACTGCTTTGAAGGGTGCTTAACTATTAAATGTCAGAGGCTTCAAAAACTTACTTACAATTGATCCTATAAATATAAGATAGTTCAAGAAGATCATAAGACAAAGAAAGTTGTGATGGTTTTGGAATCCTCAAACAAATCTTCGACCCAGATGTAATGGACCAAATCACTTCCTCCTGTGGTTTAAACCTATAGTATATTTCTACTTAAGATGAACTATTACCTTCATTTACAATAGTCATATTAATCTTTGAATCAAAAATTCCAAATTGTGTTGTCATTCAATCAGCCTGATACGTTAATTAAATTGGATGATATTAAGAACTTACTTTGAACCCTTTTATCATGTAGGCATGGTTTTTGCTCACACAGGGATTATTATCATGCAGAAAATTGATATTATGTTATTCCCACAGGTACGTGCTCGTCTAGAAGACTTAATAACAAGTTTGCAAGCGGTAAAGATTAACTTGGAGGATCAACTCAATCAAGAGGTTTGATATTTCCATAACTTAGCGGAATGAATGTGGTGCTCTTATTGCAAAAAAAAAAGCAGCCGTGTACAATTTTTCACTTTATTGGAAAAAAAACCAATCTAACCTATTTTGTTAGCTGGAACATTTGTTAAATCTTGCATTTGTACAGTTGTACCATAATGAGTGCACCATAAAAATAATTTCAACTAACAGAAAATGTCTAATGATATATTTAAATTTTCTAGTACAAATGATTTCACAATATCATACTGCTATTAGTGACCATTTAAATGCAAGGAATCAATGTATCATCATTTACATGTAATTAACTGAAGATAGAGCTATATATGGATAACATTTTATTTTGGTTATTAAACCAATTTTATATTTTTGTTTAGCTACAAAAGCAAATGATATTGTCACAAAATGCTAAAGATTCACATCAACTATGGGAAGAAGAACTGAAATCTCGATCTAAGCTTGGACTTCGACTTTTTCAGTTGGATAAAGAAAAGAATGACCTATCAGACCAGGTAGTAAAACAAAAAAAATTCAGACAGTTGCATGTTTTTACATATTTTTGTAGTATAATTCATATCTTTTTATAATTACTTATGGAACGAGGACATTGGTGGTATGGCCAGCATTTACTGCCAATCTTAATTGTCCTTCAGAAGGTGGTGATATGCTAATACCTTGAGCCTCTACAATGGTGAAATACATTTATCACCATGGTTGGATGACTGTGATGTGATGAAGTGGTGATGAAGAGATAGTGCTGAATTTCTTAGTCACAATAATGTACATCTTGGAGAGTAAGATGCTGCTGCTGACCTGGTAAGCAGTAAATATCACAGGTCTGCAAGATGCTGTCAAATGATCTTTCAATGCTTTAGTGCATTTTGCACACATTGCAGCTCCTGTGTACTTTGATGAATGCAGTAAATGGTTCTGGTTGAAATACCAACAATGCCCAACCAACCAGCTCGATGTTTTAAAGATACTAATTGCAGATTTCAATATCATTTGCAACAATATGCTGCTGTCCAAGCATCCAAATCAAAACCTACCGACCTAACTTCTGAGCATAAGTAAGATGTGTTAATGCTAAATCTTGTACAAAGAGTAAAATAAGGGAATGGAAATGGGAAATAAGGGAAAGAAAGAGGGAATTAGAGAAAGATAAAGCATTATTTTATTTTAGATTTACAATAAAAATGAAATTATTCAGTTTGATCGTAAACTAATTTTGGTTATTTAAATGCTCAAAATTCAATCCCCTACATTAGAGAACACATTTTGCACAACAATCCACATTAACAAATGTGTAGAAAGATTGAAAGAATCCATAGATTAAAAAGTCAAGATATTATGTAAAAATTGTGGCTGAAGCTATAGGGCGACTCACGCTAAACATTGCCTCGTGTAAACTCTTCATGGCGCTCAGATGTAGCAGTCTGTGCAACTCTTGCTCTCTGCACCTGGAACACCTGGCATTGAAGTGCCGCCCCTTCTACCTCCCGAGGGAATTCACCTCCGTGACCCGTGATCTACATCCCACCCACCCCAGGCAAACAATCATCTAGCACTGGAGTTGCTGCATGCTGTGGTCAACAAACGCCAGCCGGCATACCTTGACCTGTTTCCTATCATAGCCGGGGACATCAATAAAGCCAGCCCGAATATAAATATCTCTAACTCCACCAGCACGTGTCCTGCAGCACCAGTGGAGCAAACAGAAAATTCAGATTTTAAATGGGTTCAAGATTATCTTTAGTAACCTTATTCATTAATTTTCAGGTTAATATATCAAACATCATAATCGTTTTTGGCTTGACCACAGGTACTATTGTGCAATAAAACCAATTGAAAAATTAAACATTACCAATAAATCATATAAGTATTTGTGACCAAACCAATAGGGTGCAAGTTTATTTACGGTATTTGTCTTTCATATACTTATCTTTATTACTTAATTGGCTGTTCATCTTTGTATAATTTTTTTTATCTTAAAAAATATTTTGCTTTAAAAAAAGGTTGACGGTGAAAAGAAAAAGGTTAAGAAACTTGCAGAGGTTAAGCAGGCAGTTGAAACTAGACTGGCTCATGAAATGACAAGAAACAATGAACTCCAAAAGGAATTATCCCGGTAGGTTATTAAAATTTGTACCATATCTCGCGACCATATTAATAGATTTGTACATAGCATGTAATTCCAGTATTATACTCATCCCTGTAACATACTTCCATGCTTTCTCGTAATAATCCAATTTAATTATCAAATTTAACTCTACTCGAGTCCTTCAGCTTAATTTCCAATGTGAATGCCTACTTTCCACATTACCAACTGCTTAAAGCTTCCCAAAAATAAGGATGATTTTTTTTTCAATGCAAAATCATTTCCTACTCTTCGGCAAGGGAACATTCTTAATCAATGTTAAGTCTCCAATGTTCCAGTTCAATGAGGAGTGATCAGTGTTGGGATTGGTAATTTATAAGAAATGTAGTTGGGGAAGTGGAGATGCTACACTGTAAGACCATCCAGCTAACATCCAGGTAACAATTACCACAATTGAAGTTAGTTAAACAGCTTAATTAGAGATGAATTAATTAAACAAAGATAGTTTGCAGAGCAAAATAGCACAAGAGCAATGGAAGGCATTTGGGGTAGAAACTATCAGGTATAAGTGATACACTGTTCTGAAGGGAAAACGTAAGAGCCTAGATATTGGATCACATCACAATATTATTTACAGTGAAGTGGAACAATTATGGATCAATAAACCTCAAGTTAGTCATTGCAACATTTATTGTATTGCACCCGAAGTTCAACCAGGTGCATCCAGTGTTTGCACTGATCGGTATGCTTAGCTGATATTTTGTATGTGATTTCTGGTGTGGAAAATAGAATCATGAAGTTCCAGGGTTGGTCATTAATTGCAGACAATAACATTTAACTGACTCCCATACCTAACCTTGTATCCAGGCCTGATCTCGCATGGAACCAACATGCTATCCCAACATCTGATATGTGGAAAACGCCCAGGACTTCAAGATATACATTCCATTCTGACCTCTGACCAACTGCCTTCTCGCCCAACCCAGGATTCACAGCCTCTACAGTCCCAATTACTCATCTGATGCCTGCTGCCCACCCCCTATAATCACATGAAATCTTTATCCCAGCTACTTTCCATTTCTAAATGGCACCCAACACCACCCTCCATCCTCAGGTTTCGCCAACACCACTTTTAACACTTCTTCTTGCATACGGCGTGCACAGCCTATTGTAGGTCAACTTGATCTATTTGTTTGTGCACATCGGGTTGATTGCATCCATCGAAACAGGGTGGACCACGTGAAGGTTGCAATCTCCTATCCCACTTTGACACTGAAACTCCTTGGCCCTTATTGGTCCTATGAATACTGGCATTCCCCAGCAGAAATTGTGGGTGCACATTTTCAAATCCAGAGCCTCGAGATATTCAGCACCACACAATATTCTCAAATGTCATCGCCAAAGGAAAGAAAAAAACATGAGGAAATCAAGACAGAGATTAATTTAATAAACAGAAATATTATGAAAAGGAGTATAAATCTGTAAGGAAAGTAAAGGAAGGGTCGAACGAAAGCCAACTAGTTAAGTGGTTATTTACTTAATTTCATACGTATTAAGTATTAAATTAATTAATATTAATTAATGAAGGTTCAGTGCATTATAAACCCAAAGGGGATCTTGTGCAAAGGTAGACAACATGATTAAATTATCAAAAGAGTACTACATGTCATCAGTATCATATGTGAAGACGGGTTCAAAAAATATAGTAAAAGGAACAAGGTAAATCTTGGATATATGGAAGATTAATCTTTAATCTATTCATCTTTATAGTAAGTGTAGGTGAAACACATTAGATTGCTGAAAGCAATAAATATGGGTTTCACTCTTTAAATCCTCATTGTATGCAATTGTGAAGGGAGTCTGAAGGTTGAAATCTATTCCTTTATTGTTCCCGTCTATTGGAATCTCTGAAATTGCTTACAAGGAACCAACTTCACAGACTTAACATACATTGAATCAGTCCTTTACCACTGGCAAGACTTGAAGCAGAACCTACCCAACTTCACTTTAGCAAAAATTACAAAAATCACCCAATAAATCAATCTACATGTCACCCTTTCTACACCAGACTACAAACCTGCCCTCGGACCTACTTCTCTACAAGTTTTGGACGACTTTGCAGAATTCAGTTTCTAAAACATTTCCTGAACACACATTAAAAGACAGTTGGACTTCTTCAGTTATATCCAAGCTGTTTAAGAGTTTTCAGAAGTTCAAAAAAATGCTTACTCAACAATAAATGTTCATGGTTTTCACGGGCCTTTGGATGCCAGGCCAGATCATAGAAGGGAGTTTTTCATGCTAAACTTGGCAACCTATATTAAACTTTCATTTGATAGCCATTTTTGGAAAAGGTATCTGCTTAACAGCTTTCCCCAATGCCACTTTGCGTTCCCTAATTACCTCCTTCTATACCTCTTTGTGACTGTCCTTTACATCTCTTCCTGTGACCCAATTTGAAAATGCATTCCTAGTTAATTCCTTCTTCCTCACACACGTGTTATTTCTACTTTGAAGACTGTCTACATTATTTTCTCAGCTAACAAAAGAAAAATCATGGAGAGTTGTGAAGAAAATGTTTACAAAATGTCAAATCAGTCTAGGCCTGCAATTACAGTTAGATTTCAACACCTTGTCGTATGTATTACACAGAATGAGAACACTGTTGAAGACTATCAAAAAGAAGTTGAAAGACAATGAAACTGGACAGTTTGTTGCCCAGTTCAACAGTATTCAAGAATTGGATCAAGGGGGTTCTGAAACAGTGGCTACTATTACTGAGCAGAAGAGCAAGGTGAGGTCGATTTGTATGCCTGGTGCATGTTTCTTACTATGCATTAAATGTATCACATAACTACTACAAATCACTGTACTTGGGAATCGCAGTACAGTTTCACAACCATTGCTTTGCTTATTCAATTTCCATCACTGAGAGGAGCAGCATTTATTGCACATCCATAATTGCCTAAATTTCCGATCATGCATCAATGGGAAGCAGAGTTACTTGCCACATTAAAGGGGCTGTCCCACTGTGGCGACCTAATCCGCCAGTTAAGAAGAGTGTCTTCGACCTTCAAGCACGAGGGTACTCGCCTGGAAAACCGCGAGCTGGATCGACCGTCAGCTTTGAAACAGCAAGCTGGATCAACCGACCGCGCGCGCGCACACACACACGCGTGTGTGACGGCTGCCAAAGTGTACGGTAAATCCTTTAGAGCGAAGGGGGGGGAGGGAAGGGGAGAGAAGGGGGAGGGGGGGAGAAGGAGTGGAGGCACTTTTAAGAAGCCAGACAACTTATATTAAAGTTTAGCGGGCATTTTACTTATCGGTCAGTTTTCCTTGGTCCTGAAAACTCCAATGAGCCAATTAAAATGCCCGGTCAGCGAAGGAGATTGCTGACGGCTGCCCTCGACTGCCTGTAAGACAATAGCGACCCCACTCCACTGCATTACGAGTTTAAAAAACACCATGCCGACCAAATTTTACTTGCGGAAAAATTTTCAACATGCTTAAAAAATTTCCGCTGCCTTACTGAGGCCGCGAGAATTCGGGAACTTCCCTCGAGCATGAAGGAGAGTACCAGTGACCTCATAGGTCCTCCTAGGACCACGTGTCGACCATGCTGCGAGTTTGAGTCGAGGGCAAACTTGTCTAAACTCGCATATTAGGTCACCGCAGTGGGACAGTCCCTTAAGTTGGGAATAAATATGACTCCTTTTGAATTAAAATCAAAGAAGCTATGTATTGAACCAATATATATATATTACAACTAATTTGATATGTGCTGTTAATTCTCCACAGGAGCAGCAGTTCTAATCCCTCAAAGCCCTGTCCCACGGTACGAGTTCATTCCAAGAGCTCTCCCGAGTTTGCCCTGATTCGAACTTGGAGATTTACGGTAATAGCCACTCGTCGGTACTCGGGGCTCTCGTGGACATTTTTCAACGTTGAAAAATCTTCACGAGTCTTCCCGTGCTTAACTGCTATTAGTGAGTCTTCCCGAGTACCTACCGTTAGCGTTACGAGCCGCTAAGAAACGTACCCGAGCCCCGACGTACCCACTACATTCATTCTCTGTGCCTACCACGAGTTTGTTTTTTTTAAAACTCGGCTCTTGGAATGAACTCGTACCGTGGGACAGGGCTATTACTCAGTTATTCCCATTCCTCCCAAAAATCCATCTTGTTATTCTTTCAGTCATTAACCTCTCAACCTTTTATATAATATATTTTCTACTCGTGTTCTTGTGTTTTGTTCCCCCAATTGGTGAAACCTTTTTTCACCTACTACCTCTTATTTTAAATTTAAATATCACCATAAAATCACGTTTCAATGTTCTGTGTTTTCATGAAGAAAACCATGCTGTTTAGTTTTGGAGTTTTTCCATACAAGGTAATAACCTGGTTAATGTAAACTACAATTTATCTTCTGCTTTCATATGATTTCTATAATTTGGAGCTAAACATTATTCAAGTTGTGGCATCAGCACTCTATTATCAACTTTTACATTGTAAGTCTCTTGCCATAATACCCAGTATTCCAATAACTTCAAGGCTTTTGATTTGTTTTACATGTTTAATGAACTGAAACCCTATCTCCTTCTGTTCATCCAAAGTATCTTCTCACCCATTCAAATTATGGTTATTATTACCAGCACTCTTTTAAAATTGAATTGTGCGTTGTCCTTTCTGCCTTTTTTCCATTCTGCCATCAAGTCGATATTCTTGCGGAACTCTGGATCTCTGAATTATAACTATCCTTGTGGTTGAGAATGTCCAGAAATTTAGGCTCTGCTCTCTAAGATAGCTCTTTATCTCCTGAAAGGTTCACCTTTCCTTTTCAAAAATGTACACTTAGTAAATACAATCAAATTTAAAATATCATCAACTTACATTTCTTATCAATGTAATACAAATAAGCAATAGAATGTGATTTACGTGCACATAATAAGAACTGTAAATTGATCAGGTTTGTGAAATATACTAAATTTGTTTTTGACTTTATGTTCCAATTTCTTTATCTGTCAGATTCATGAATTATCCAACCAATTGGAAGTAGAATCTGTAAAGTGCAAGCGATTGGAATCAACCAATCAAGAACTTTCTGAACAGGTCATAGCAATGCGAGTTCTACAAAAAAATCATGACCAATTGGAGAAAAGGAAACAGCAACTAGAGGAGGAAGTATTGTCTTTGAAAAATCAGATTGAAACAAGAAGGAAAGACTACAGTCGCTTGGAAAACTACAAGAGGAAAACAGAGGAACAAGCTCGTAACGAAATCAAGCAGAAACTGGAAGAAGTAAATGCATTCTTTCAGGTAAGAAAGCATAACATTTAATTTTGAGCACAACTAATTTCTGGAAAATGAACAAGGTGTCTAATATCTGATGTTAATCCGATATTGTAACAAGAAATTATAAAGATTTAGCCAAGCTTATAAAGAACAAGGTTTGGCACAATGGCCTTCTTCAGTCAGAGTATTGAGTAAAGATGTTGGGAGGTCATGTTGCCGCTGTTTAAGATATTGGTGAGGCCGCATTTGGAGAATTGTGTTCAGTTCTGGGCACCATGTTACCGGAAAGATGTTGTCCAGCTGGAAGAGTCAGAGAGAAGATTTAACGAGGATGTTGCAAAGACTAGAGGGTCTGAGTTATAGGGAGAGGCTGAGTAGGTTGGGTTTCTATTCCTTGGAGCACCGGAGGACGAGGGGGTGTATAAAATCATGCGAGGAATTGATCGGTTAAATGCAGTCTCTTGCCCAGAGTAGGTGAATCGAGGACCAGAAGAACATAGGTTTAAGTTGAAGAGGAAAAGATTTAATAGGAATCTGAGGGGTCACCTTTTCACACAAAGGGTGGTGGGTGTATGGAACAAGCTGCCGGAGGAGGTCATTGAGGCCGGGACTATCTTCACATTGTGTTTTTTTTATTTTTTTTATTTTGTGTCTTTGGAGCGATTTCTATCTTTAATTTGTGTACTGATGATGTCCTTATTATTTATTTTTCTCTGACTATATGGTTTTTATTTTCTCTTCTGTTTAATCTTTGTAAGGTGACCTTGAGATTTGAAAGGCGCCCGAAAATAAAATTTATTATTATTATTATTATTATTATCCCAATGTTTAAGAAACAGTTAGGCAGGTACATGGATAGGACAGGTTGGAGATTGGACCAAATGCGGACAGGTGGGATGTTGGCCGGTGTGGGGAAGTTGTGCGAAAGGGCCTGTTTCCACACTGGATCACTCTAACTCTATATGATTATGCAGCATTTTTTTAAAGTTATCAGCATGAAGATTTTGTCACTTTTACAAATCTTCCCTAAATATTTGCCAAATTGGAATTATTTTCATGAAAAGCTTTGTCTGGTTCATTATTAAAATGTATTGAACATAATAAGTCTTAATTTGTACCAAACACTCCTTAGAACCGCAAGGTATTTTTTTTCAGGTATGGAATCCGATTTCTTTGACATTTAATATTAGAGATATCTTTTAAATGATATTTTGCTTTACTTTTACTTTTTCTTTTAAACCTCATTGAACAACTTGGACATGCACGACCTTTCATTCGTGGCATCAAATTCCGGGTTGTTAGCTCGTTATTTTATTAAAGTGAACAGCAGGTAGGTTTGTGTAAAAATAATTGTTTTGCGTATGAGTCCATTAAATGTCATACATATCATGTCACCCACCTGCAAGGATCTCAGTTGCAGTGCAATTTATCAAATTGATCTTGCTTTTCCCGAATGAACCATATTGTGGAAAAAAAATATTTTCAATTCACGTGGCTTGAACTAATGTGATTTTTAAAATTATACTAAATTTATCTTTGGAATCAATGCAGTAAGTACCTGGTTTTCAGTTTAGTGTGTTTTAACAATGATGACAGCATTGTTTATTTCTGCACCTTGGAGAGAATTTAAATTGACAGTCCATGTAACAAAGGACCAGGAAAAAAAATGTCTATGTTTGAGCTATTCATGATAGGCTTAAAGACTATCTTTTTTTTTGTCTGTAAGGTAATCCTGTTAGTCTTTGTCCAAGATGGCTGTCGTGAAGGGAGAGTGCACGCTGTCGCGCTTTAGCTGCCGCTGCTTTCTCTTCACATTGTGTTTTTGATTTTTGTTTTTGGACTGAATTCTGTTTTTAATTTGTGTTTCTGTGATGTCTTTATTATTTATTTTATTCTGATTATATGTTTATATTCCTGTTAACCTATGTAAGGTGTCCTTGAGATGTCTGAAAGGCGCCCATTAAATAAAATGTATTATTATTATTATTATTATTAAGGTTTGGACTACAAACGGCATGTTCTATTTAAGAGCAACCCTTTTGTAGGAAACAAATCATTAAAAAAATGGAAGGAGAGCAAATCAAAAGTGTCTCAATGTGGCTGAAGAAGGGTCTCGACCCGAAACGTTACCTATTCCTTTTCTCCAGAGATGCTGTCTAACCTGCTGAGTTACTCCAGCTTTTTGTATAGACAGTTCAACATCTGCAGTTACTACAGCTACCTATATATGATGCTAATAACTTCCCAGTGCTCTATGATCAGTTATTTCCAAGAACTGTGCAATATTTAATTGTCACTCTTTTATGTTTAAGACTCATCACGCTTCCAAAGAAACTTTGGATCATTTGAAAGCATCAAATGAACTTGAATCTCGAAATGAATTGGAGCAGAAAAACAAAGACTTACAAATTGAACTAAATAAGCTTAGAGATTCACATCAAGAAAGCCTGAATCTGAAAGAATCTACACAGATGGAAATTGAAAGATATAAGGAATTGTATTCGGAAGAATTAAAACGACGAAAATCCATTGCAGCTAACCTTGATAGGTAATTATTTGGTAAATTTGTTGTCCCTATATCTCCTTGATGGTTCAAGCAGGTAAATGCACTGTGATATTGAGCTACTTTGAACAAATTGGTTATTAAGGGATAAAGCAGCATTGAGTTATTTTCATTCTGATATAGATGATATATATTTGAATGATGGAACTGGTTTCATCCCTATCAGTATTCATATACAGGAGGAATAGATGTTTGGATTAAGTACTTAACGACTGCCAACACCTAAGTTTCCATCTTAGTATGAATTAATAACGTTCAATTTCAGGCATGAGAGCAAATAGGAGTATTAAAAATAGTGCTCTTTATTCAGAGCTTGATCACCAAGGCTACTAATTTACTTTGTCTTGAGTTATGCAGCTTTATTGGAAAGCAGATATTAAGCATGCTCTTCAAATACTTGTACAGAATGAACACCCTGAGGATTCAGCTGCTCTGAATCATGTTTTATGCTGTTTATTGTATATTTATTTTTTCCATTCTTTGGTAAAAAATAGTCAAAGAGCCATACAGCACAGAAAAAAGGCTCCTTGTCCCAATTTGTTCATGCCGAACGGCATGCCCCATGAAAGCTAGTCCCATTTGCTTGCTTTTGGTCCATATTCCTTTAAGCCTTTCCTATCCATGTCCCTGTTCAAGTATCTTTAAATGATGTTATAGTACCGGCCTTAACTAACTCCTCTGGTAGTTCATTCAATATACCCACCAGCCTCGGTGAAAACATTGCTCCTAAGGTTCCCATTAAATAGTTCCCCTATCGCCTTAAACCTGTCCTCTGGTTCTTGATTTCTCTATCCTGGGTAAAACGTCTTTGCATTCATCCTATCAATTTCCCCTCATGGATTTTATACACCTCTCTAAGCTCATCCCTCTGCCTCTTAGGCTCCAAGGAATAAAGTCCTAGCCTATCCAACTTTTCCCAATAGCTCAGACCCTTGATTCCTGGCAGTATCCTGGTAAATCTTCTCCGCACGCTTTACAGCTTAACGATATCCTCCTGCCAGGTGAGTGACCAAAACTGAACACAATACTGCAAACATGGGCAATAGCATAGAACAGTACAGTACAGGAATGGTCCCTTTGGCTCACAATGTTTGTGCTGAACATGATGCCGTTAAACTAATCTCATCAACATGATCCATATCCCTGTATTCCCTGCACTTCCATGTGCCTATCCAAAAGCCTCTTAAATGCCACCAAAAGCTTTCTTTACCACGCTATCCACCTGTGACACCAAATAACTGAGGCTGCGAATAAATATTCTTACCATTCCCATCTTTATGTCTGACAATACAGCAGTTAACCCAAATAGCAGAAAGGTTTTAATAGGTTCCCGCAACATACAGGATAGAATACAGCACCTATAGTCATAGTCCTACTGGACAAAATAGACCCTACCTGTGCTACCTATTGAACATAACATTACATGCATCAGTACACAACTTAACCTTTCTGCTGCAATCTTCATTAAAAAAAGGGTTTAATTTCCCAAATATTTCCATGGTTGCAGTTCTTTGTTTTATGTGTCTATTGAACTTTCCTTTTGAATATTGTTTACCAATTAATAATTAATGTTATATTTACTGGCTGCCAATTCATCTTTCCAAAATAAGGCATCTCATTCTTTCAAGATATGAATGTTTTGTTTTTATTCTCTATTTGTGGCTCCTTGTTTTCCTGTGTCTCCTTTTCTTCCTGTCGTCTTTCTGCTCCTGGTTTGATATCACAGGATGGAGGTGAAGTACTAAACAAGTACTTTGCATCTGTATTCACCAAGGAGAAGGACTTGGAGGACAATGAGATCAGTGTGGTCAGGCAGTTTGAGTTCAAGAAGGAGGTGGTGCTGAAGCTCTTGAAGAACAATCAGGTGGATAAGTCCCCGATGAGATCTATCCCAGGTTATTGAGGGAGGCAAGAGAAGAGATTGTGAGGGCCTTGATGAGGGTCTTTGTTTCTTCTCTAGTCACAGGGTGGAGGACTGGAGAATGCCAACGTGTTCCTTTGTTCTTGTGTGAAACTTTCGGCTGGTTATCCTCACAATGCAGTTTGTGAGGAGACCTGATAGAAGTATATAAAAAATTATGAGAGGCATAGATAGGGTAGACAGTCAGAACATTTTTCCCCAGGGTGAAAAAAAATCAAACACTAGAGGCCATAACTTTACGGTGAGAGGGGCAAAGTTTAAAGAAGATATGCAGGGCAAGTAAAGAAAGCAAACTCAATGCTAGCATTTATTTCAAGAGGGCTTGTATACAAAAATGGGGATGTAATGTTGAGGCTCTAAAAGGCGCAGGTAAGGCTGCATTTGGAATATTGTGAGCAATTTTGGGCACCATATCTGACGAAGGATGTGCTGATTCTGGAGAAGGTCCAAAGGAGGTTTACAAGAATGATTCCAGGAAAGAGTAGGTTGAGTGGTTGTCGGCACTGGGCTTGTACTCGCTGGAGTTTAGAAGAATGAGGAGAGAGACCTCATTGAAACATCCGGAATAGTGAAAGGCTTGGATAGAGAGGATGTGGAGAGGATGTTTCCACCAGTGGGAGAGTCTAGGACGAGAGGTCACAGCCTCAGAATTAAAGGTGTTCTTTTAGGAAGGAGATGAGGAGAAATGTTGTTAGTCAGAGGGTGGTGAATTTGTGGAATTCTTTGCCACAGAATGCCATGGAGGCCAACAATGGATATTTTTAAGGCAGAGATAGATTCTTGATTAGTACGGGTGTCAGAGGTTACGGGGAAGAAGGCAAGAGAATGGGGTTAGAAGGGAGATATAGATCAGCCATGATTGAATGGCGGAGTAGACTTGATGGGTCGAATGACCTAATTCTACTTCTGTTCCTTATGACCTCAAGAGCTGAACGGATCTGCCTGCATGAGCCGTATCCCTCTATTCCCTGAACTTCCATGTGCCTATCTAAAAGCCTCTTATGCGCCACTATCATATCAGCCTCCATCACATCCCAACAATGCGTTCCAGTTCCCATACTCTTTGTAAAAAAATAAACTTGCCCCTCAAATCTCCATTGAACCTCCCTCCTCTCACCATAAAGCTATGCCCTCTACTGATGGATATTTTCATCCTGGGATAAAGGTTTTGACTGTCTACTCTATTGATGCCTCTCATAATTTCATATACTTCTATCAATTTCTCACTTGACCAACAAAGGTAAATTTAGTAGTTAGGAATGGTTGTAATTTAATATTTCTGGTAGAATTTTAGGAAGATTAGAACTAAAGTTTGAAATTAATTAAAAACTGACATAAAAAAATACAGGTGGATTCAATTCCAAATGGTAACAGGTTCCATTATTTATCTTTAAGTACCTCACAGAACCACAATGAAAGGTGGACCACCATCCATCCATGCTCATTATGCCTAGCTGATTAGAAATACCTACCTTTGTCTGTCGACATTAAAACGGAAATTCACCGCTAAATCAATTAATAACTTTATTTATGGCAAATCAAAATTATGCAGGGAGCCTTTAAGTTACCCAGTTTGTTTGAAAATTATATTCATGCTTTAGTCACTTTTTATTAAACTTCCTTCTGCAGATCAAATGAGAGGTTAGCAGAAACCAATGCCAAATTGCTTAAAGAGCGCATTCGTTCAAAATCCTTCATTGCTGATAGCATTCACAATAAAGGTTTAACCACAACCCACACTCTGAATGAGAGTCACCTGGAAAGTATATTGGGTAATTGTAGAGACCTGGGACCAACCAACAGAATTCTCGGAAGCAACTTGAATCCAGCAGAGGGTGGAATGCCCCCCAGCAAAAAGGTAGAGTCGTACCTCATTAAGGTCAGTGGTTACCAAAATATATTTACTTTGTTCTTGCATTGATTCTTTCCTGAATGTGCTGTCCTGATTATTTTCAATGTTTCCTGCATTAGTTTCTACATTTTGCCAATTAATGGGAAAAATTATAGCTGTAACTGTGTAAGCACATTTTTCTCTGCAGTATACATTCAATATTTTTTCTGTGATCTTTGCTATAATTTTTGAAAATTGACAATATAAAAGTGATCACATTATTTATTTAAATGCCACAGATTTTCAGAATAATATTCAGGAGAAAGCCTGCTGCTGAAAAGCTAATCATATTATAAGAATTCTTACATCGGGAAGGAAAATAAATTAATTTTGATTTATACGTTAGTTATCACACTAAAGTGCTATATAGTAAGACTTGGATCCCTCTAAATTCTTAGCAGATCTGTTGATTTCCCTAGATTGTGTGGTAAAGGTCACAGCAAAGCATTGGAAGTTGTAGAGAGGACTGAATAATTGTCAGCAACTTTTGTAAGCGATCAGTTTCACGATCTAATGATGGCAATCACTCTGTTTTGCAGTCATTACAACTCCCTAATTAGATCAGAGGTTCTTGCATGACCCTTTTTAATTTTTGACGGCACAAAATTATAGCTGTAACTAAGCACATTTTTCTCTGCAAAGTTATACATTCAATGTTTTTTCTGTGATCTTTGCTATAATTTTTGTAAATCTTTTCCCCCTCGCCTTAAATCTAGTTCCTCTGGGTCCTGATTTCCCTACCCTGCAGCCCAAAATAGGCAGTGTATACCAACTAAAATTTTCATTTTTTGGTGTATCACAAAAAAGTTTGTCTGTAATTTCATTTATCATATCATATCTTTTTCAAATGAATTAATGAAATGATTCTCAACATTTTTTGTTTTTGTATTTTTGTGCAAATTCTTAAGTTTGGGCAAATCAGCTAAACTCAGCCACTTTTAATGTGCCGAAATAGTACATGGGTTCTTCATGGAAAAAAAATGCCTTTTAAATAGGTCAACTTCTCTTTTAAGAGAAATGGTCTGTTATTGATTTTACTTCATTCCTTTTCAACCTCTGGAAGTGGAAGTGGTTAAGAGCTTTGAGTGCCTTGGTGTTAATATTACCAATGATCTGTCGTGGAACAACCACGTTGATTGTGACAGCCTGAAGAGACTGACGAATCTTACAAACTTCCACAGATACCCCATAGAACGCATAACATTGGGTTGGGTTTGGAACATCACAAATAATTGCGGAGAGTTTTAGCTGCAGCCCAGTCCATCACAGAGACCAGACGTCCCATCATTGAACCTGTGTACATATCACACTGCCTCAGAAAAGCATGCTGAAATACTTGTTCCACCACGGTCATTCCTTCTCCCTGCTCCTGTCTGGCAGAAGGTACAGAAGCTTGAAAGCACACACGACTAGACTTAGGAGTAGCCTCTACCCCCTTGTTGTCAGGATTCTGAACAGCCCTTCCATAAGCTCAGGTCCTGTCTGATTCACCTCTATCCCATTGTGGACATTGGATTTTTTTCTGTGGAATTAATGCACAACAATGTGCTACAGTAGTGAGAACTATATTCTGCCCTCTGCATCTTCTCCTTCGCTCTATCTGTGGTACTTGAGTTTGAATTGATTATATCTATGTAAGGTATATCTGATCAGTTTGGATAGCATCCAAAACAAACCTTTTCATTGAACCTTGGTACACATGACAATAATAAACCTAAACCTATTGTTAATTTTCAGGTACATTTTAAATATTTTCTAATTCATTACGTAATTTTTGTCAAAGCATTGATAATTACATTAAACTGCTTATCATTTCAGATGCAGGATGAATTGCAAAAAAGTATTACCAAAGAACTTGCTCAAGGTAAAATAACGGGAGGTAGAAATGTTTTTAATAATGATTACTAGACTAGTTTTAAATTGCCTGCTGATATTTGAAACCTTGGTACATATTGAATGAGAGTATTTGAATAAGTATAGCCCGTGTCGTAACTATATTGAAATATCATTTTCAGTAAATTGCTTTTGTTGCATTATTAAATAATGATATTATACATTAGCGTGAATCCTGAATACCAATACCACTCCACCATTGATTTTTCGGGACCCTTGGTTCCAGAGCCTTTCTGGATTATCCATTTGCCAGACCAACAGAGGTCACTGCCTCTAAGAGAAGTTGAATGGTCCACCTAGGTCGCCCAGAGGCCATGACATCGGCCTGAAAAGTCGGCTATGGGGACAGATCTGCCGGATCCAGCGGGCCCCAGAGTCCCCGGCCGCGGGGGGCAAATTTGTCCGAAATAGAGGCCATGAAAATCCCACTGACATATAGATCAGCCACCTCACCCAGCCTAGGCACCACATTTATGGGGGGACCTCCGAGGGAGAGGATTTCAAGTGCGCTCTCGTAATTTTGTCTGGATTAGAGGAGGTGTCAGACTACCAGTTGCTGGATAATCGGTTGTGGACCAGTACACATGTCAATTTGGCTGCAGTCTTCACTTATAATGGTTAGACTGTTTTAAATGCAGATTATTATGCAGACTGAAAATAATCTGCATAGTTTGCCTTTCTTAACTCTGTGTTTACCCATTCTGATGAGCACAGATTTTCAATGATTGCCTGTGCAGTCAAATGGCAGACAACGATGTTTAGTGGCGGCGCTTTTAACAGCTGCGGCTCACCTGCAGTCCGTCTGTCTTTACTTTTTTCTGTTATTTTTTTTTTTGTCTTGTTTTGGTTAAGTTTTAGTTTGTTGGGTTGTGTTAGAGGGGGTGGAACATGTTCTCTGTCTCTTCCTTCGGGGGAATGCGACTTTTCCCCTTCTCTGTATCCGTCTGCGCTGAGGCCTAATGGTGGAGCTGGCGGTCTCCAACCTGCGACTGACCCCGAGGCTCCGGAGGCAGAGCCAGCCAGGACTTACCAATGAGAGGCTGGCTGTCTTCTGGGCTGAGGCAGCGGTGGCCCGACTTGCTGGTGCGGCTTCTGGCTTTCGGCGGCGGCCTGGAGCTGATGCAGTGGGGCTCGGAGCTGAGACTGCGGGACCTGGAGCGGGGGCGGCGGCCTGGAGCGGAGAATGCGGGACCCGGAGCTGGGGCGGCGGCCTGGAGCTGGGGCGGCGGCCCGGAGCGGAGACTGCGGGGGCGACGGCCTGGAGCGGAGAATGCGGGACCTGGAGCTGGGGCGGCGGCCCGGAGCTGATGCTGTGCCGGACCGTCTCGGAGCAGAGACGGCGTTCCGGCTTTCGGCGGCGGCGACATCACCACGGAGGTCCGCTGGACTGGAGAACGGCATCTCCGGCCTGGATCGATCGCCTCAGCGCACAGGGAGAACAAGGAGGGAAGAGACGGAGACTAAGACCTTGCCTCCATCATAGTGAGGATGTGCTTGGTGAACTCATTGTGGTGGATGTTTAATTTGTGTTTATTGTATGTTTTGTTTTTATTGGTTCTGTGTATGACTGCAGGCAACATAATTTTGTTCAGACCGAAAGGTCTGAATGACAATAAAGGATCTATCTATCTAGTTTAGTTTCAAGATACAGTGCGGAAACATGTCTTTCGACCCACCGGGTCTGCGCCGACCAGTAATCCCTGCACATTAAAACACTATCCTGCACCCACTAGGGACAATTTTTACATTTTACCAAGCCAATTAACCTACAAACCTGTACGTCTTTTGAGTGTGGGAGGAAACCGAAAATCTTGGAGAAAACCCACGCAGGTCACGGGGAGAATGTGCAAACTCTGTACAGACAGTACCCGTAGTCGGGATCCAACCTGGGTCTCCGGCGTTGCATTCGCTGCAACTCTACCACTGGCAGCAGCAGTCAGGCAGCAACTTTACCGCTGCGCCACCGTGACCAGTATAGGAAAGAATTGCAGATACTGGTTAAAACCAAAGATAGACAAAAAGCAACAGATGTTTGAAGAAGGTCTGAAGAAGTGTTTCGACCCGAAACATCACTATTCCTTTTCTCCAGAGATGCTGCCTAACCCACTGAGTTACTCCAGCATTTTGTGTCTATTTTCAAATTATAGACAACCCCTGATTTACATAAGGATTAGATTCTGTAATCCCTTATGTTAATCAGAATTTATGCAAGTTGGATGCACCTTAAAACTAGGTAGAAACAAAGAACTGCAGATACTAGTTAATACACAAAATGCTGCAGTAACTCAACGGGTCAGGCATCTCTGGAGAACATGGCATGGGGACGTTTCAGGCCATGACCCTTCTTCAGACTGATTCAGTCTACCGAGTTACTCCAGCAATTTGTGTAATTTCACCTTAAAACTCATTGCCAATGCGACTGGTCAACACCAGCGAGCCCATCTTCACCAGCTGCTGCACTGTCCAGTTGACATGGCCATGGCTTCTGGCTGACAGCTCTTTCTTTAGTCTGCAACCGACAGGACGTGCTTGGTCACAGTGGGGCTCCCTCCCTCTCACCAGCTGCCACACCGTCCTGTCAGCCATCACTTTATCTGCTCCCTCCTCCTTTTCCATCAGAGTTGCTGACATCTTCCACCTTGGATTATGGCAGCGACTGCAGTGGAGCAGGCGGGGAGAGGGGGGGGGGCAGTGGACAGGGGAGTGGTGGAATAGACAAAGTGAAGGCCAACAGGAAGAAACAGCAGTTGGTGAAAGGTGAAAAAGCCCCACAGTGAAGAAAGCTCTGCCGGTCGGGCTACCACGTGAGCTGCATCAACAGCCATGTCAACCGACTGGTGCCAGGGACTCAGCCAGGAGTTGTTCTCCATCCACTGCCTCCCTCGTTGTTGCTCGTCTTGCCAGTTTTGTGACGACCAAAACTTGAAAAGCCACATGCTCGGGCGATACTTTTATATCTATGAAGTGGGCAGGAAGCCCTTGCCATCCTCATATGCAATAACACAGGTCATTCAGGCTACCACCTTTTGTGAATTGTATACATAAGTGCGAGTTTACCTAACTTGCCTATTACATGTCAGGTAGTGCTTATGTAGTTTCAAATGTCAGACAAATAAGGAAACTAGATGAACTTAGCCTTTTACTATCATAGTCTGAAAGTGTGCTAGTATCCATAGGCAGGATCTTCTGAAGAGATATGTGCAGTAACAGTACTTTAGGAGAATTCCATCAGAGTGAATGAAAACAAGCTTGAAAACACCAGAGATGCTGAAATATAAGAAGGGGGAATTTACAAAAGCACAGCAATCATCCATACAATTAGATGAAAAACTGTTATAAAGTTGCTTTGAGAATATGGATGAATAAGGGTAGATAATGCAAGAATTGCAGGAGGGATATTTACAAGAGCAGGTTCAGTTGAACTAATCACTATAATTTGTGTTCTAGCCAATGCCGATTTGGACAGTGCATGTTCTCGTATCTCACCTCTGGGATCTGCTGCTTGCTCCTTGGCAAGCCCTAACCAAGTTCAGGGTCCTGTAGCTACAGCCACGGAACAATACCTGGAGGTTCTGAAGAAAAATTACATGATTTGAATTGTATTGTACATTAAAAATAATATGGACTTTCTCCACAGACAGTTGTATTTATCACATATTTACACATCGGAATAATGTGTATTCAAATAAAATTTGTTGTTACAATCCATGTTAATTGATCGCAAAACTTGCAAGTTTATATTTCTGCAATTATTTTTGCTCAGGAGTATTTATGTAAAGTTACTATACAGGATCTATTTTTATAAATGGCTTAGACAATGCTGACAGCCCAGTTCAAACAATGTCAATAATGTCTCATACTTAGGTACAGAGAATTTTTTTTTGCACACAATTCAGTAAAATCTTACTTGAAATAAACACCTATAACTATTATTTAATGATCTGAATAAGGATGAAAAGTAACCAGGTCAGAACATTTAGTCAAACTGCATTGTATTCATATTGTTCTGCAATTACTGTAAATAATACTATATAAAAATTGTATGTGGTGTGATGTCGATTTGTTTGTTACACAGTATTGTACGCTGGTTCTCTTGTGAAAGATTGCCAAGACTGTACTTGTTTGGGTACATGTAGTACAAAAGCATTGCATTCCACAAGTTTGACTAATAAATATTGATGTATACTTTAGGATGCAAGAAATTCCTTTTATGCATGGTTAAATTCCATGAGCATGCACTACCAAACAATAATACCATGATAAACAAACCAGCCATGGCTGGTATTTTTAACTCAACTCCTTATACATTTGGGTGTTTAAAATGCAGCTATCATTCATCCAAGTAAAATAACTATCATCAACTGGAGATAGAATTTTAATTAGGATTTTCCATAGATGTTCATATGATATTTTGCTATTTAGATGTTATGCTTACTATTCTAAAAGATGATCTATAAATTGTTGCATTTTTTCTGACCCTTATGCAATATTTTCATGGAAACACAAATCTACAAAATTATTTGGCTCAATGAACAAAATTAAACTTGGTTAAATTTTAAATGTTGTTAAATTAAACTTGTTTAATTAAGATCACCAGTTCTTGTACGTGGATCCTATGTGAAAACTCATGGTACTGAACTTCCGCTCCTGCTAAACTGGTACAAGATGGAGCTGGCTGGAGTGGATATACACATCTTAGAAGTAAGTATTCCTCTGTAAGGGTTACTGTATAAAGATTTATCAGGCAAACTCACCAGCAACACGTCTTCTTTCTCTCCTTTGTTAGTCCATCCATATTAATATAATGGCTTTGGTATTTCTCCTCCCTTTCCCCGACTATTTCCATATTCCAGGAATGCTGACACCAAGGTGTGTGTGCCCAACACAGCAACTACCTCCAATTATCTACCACTAATCATCTACTAATGCCACAATGTTGAAACAATATTGAGAGTTTTGTATTCTGCTAACAAACAAAAATCTTTATAAATGATGGAAGCTCATCTTTCGGTATTCATTAAGTGGGTTTTAGTGAATTCACAAAGTAAACACCTACACATGATACGATCAGAATTGAAGACGCAGTTTCTCATTATTCGTTCCTGAATAGTGAATAAATCAATGATTATTTGATTGATATTATTGGTTCCTGAATAATCGTAAACAAATTCATGTTTTGTTTCTATCACAAATTCAAACTTTTCAATGCAATCACAAATTTTCTTTTGACCTCGGCAACAGGATATGTTGAAATGCCACTATTTCCTGTATTTCTACTTATTTTCCCTTGCATACTGACCTCCGTACCTCATTGGCCTCTGAGGAGAGAACTTGGGCGGCTTAATGGCACAGCGGTAGAGTTGCTGCCTTACAGTGTTTACAGTGCCGGAGACCCAGGTTTGATCCTGACTGGGTGCTGTCTGTATGGAGTTCGTACGTTCTCCCCGTCCCCCTCGGGGGTTTCAGGCCGTGACCCTTCTTCGGACTGATTCAGTCTGCTGAGTTACTCCAGCAATTTGTGTAATTTCACCTTAAAACTCGTTGCCGATGCGACTGGTCTGCCCCAGCGAGCCCATCTTCACCAGCTGCACTATCCAGTTGACATGGCCGTTGTTGCGGCTCACTTTGTAGCTTTTAGCCGATAGCTCTTTCTTTAGTCTGCCACCGACACAACGCGCTTGGTCACAGTGGGACTCCCCCCCTCTCACCAGCTGCCACGACGTCCTGTCAGCCATCACTTTATCTGCTCCCTCCTCCTTTTCCATCAGAGTTGCTGACATCTTCCACCTTGGATTATGGCAGCAACTGCAGTGGATCAGACAGGAGGAGGAGGTGGCAGTGGACGAGGAAATGGCGGAATAGACAAAGTGAAGGCCAACAGGAAGAAACAGAAGCTGGTGAAAGGTGAGGAAGCCCCACAGTGAAGAAAGCTCTGTCGGTCAGGGGCTACCACGAAAGTTTGCAGTGAAGATTTACCAGGATGTTGCTAAGACTCGAGGGCCTGAGCTGAATGCGATGAAGAATTTCATCACCGATGAGGAGCTTTGTTAAAACCTGTCTCAATGGACAAGGGAATTAGTTCATATTTAAGTCTCAACCAGAAGCTTTAGATTAGATTCCTTTATTTGTCATTCAGACCTTTTGGTCTGAACAAAATTTTGTTGCCTGCAGTCATACATATAATAATAAACAACAAAACACACATTAAGCACAAATTAACATCCACCACAGTGAGTTCACCAGACACCTCCTCACTGTGATGAAGGCAAAAGTCTTAAAGTCACTGTCTCTTCCCCTCCTCATTCTCCCTCTGCGCTGAGGCGATCCAGGCCTCCAATGTTGTTACCCCACCGGGCGATGGTAAGTCAGTCCCGCGGCTCAACCGAGCTCCGCAGCCCGGGGTAATCGAAGCTGCTGAGATGTCGCCCTCCAGTCCAGCGAACGCAGCTGTTGCCGCGGGAGCTCGGGAAAACAAACAGGCACCAATCTGTGACCTGCAAGCTCCCGACGATGTCGTCCACTGGCCCGCGGCCGAGCCCCGGATTCAGGTCGCCGCCGCCTCAGCCACCGGACCACGTCTCAGCCTCGAGTCGTGCCGCCCTACCGGAGCACCGTCTCAGCCCCGAGTCGTGCCGCTGCCACCGAAACGCCGCCACAGCCCCGAACTCGGCCAGCCTCGCGTTGTAAGTCCTGGCTGGCTGCCTCCGGAGCCTTGAGGTCGGTCGCAGTTGGAGGCCGCCAGCTCTGCCATTAGGCCTCAGCGCAGACGGAGGCAGAGAAGGGGGGATACGACGGAAAGAGTCGCATTCCCCCGAAGGAAGAGACAGAAAACCATGTTTTACCCCCACACATAACATAACCTAATAACTAAAAATCGACTAAAACAAGACAAAAAAAAACAACAAAAAGTAAAAGCAGCCGGACTGCAGGCGAGCCACAGCCGTTCAACAGCGCCGCCTCTTTTCAGCGGTGAAGTACTCCAGGATGAGATTAGTAAATACATTGTTTTTTAAGTTGTACAGTAGATGATAGGGGAAGGCCCATTCTTACAAGTGCTCCACTGAACGAGATACAGTAACAATGTCTTGAGCTCAGCTTCTGAACATATGCTTGTATACTCCAGCTCAAACTTTGAACATTTTATCTTGGTCTAACTGGAGGAGAGGTGATGTAGTTGAGTAATTTCTCATTTATATCATGAATGGTGCTCGAGAAATAAGCTTGCGGCATGTAAAATGCAATACTGCAGTGAGAAAGATAGAGAAAATAAATATCAAGGGAGATACTTTGATGACACCAGTCTACACTTAGTGTCAGTTTTGATTAATCTCATAGCTTGCTTTCCATCATGAAGCAGACACGAAGAGACAAATTTGAGCAGCATACTCCACTCAAAGAAAATGTATTGTGGGGTTGAAGCTGCTCTTTCCATCTCTCTTGGAACTAGCATACAGTTTGGACCATGTCCATTATGACTGATGGATGGACTCCACAATGCATTTAACAAGCAGCTTTTCAAGGAAGGAGTGACGACAGAAGATCCTGGTTATGACTTTCGCAGCTACAGCAAAGGTAGCCATCACTTCTTTTGCAGTCAGATTTGTCTCATTTTTTGAAGTTGGTCACAACATCTCCATGGTCCCCTGGCATGTTTTTCTCATCCCGGATGTTGAAGATGAGGTTGTGAATTTGTGACTGCAGTTTCACTCCACAAAGCTTTAAAACATCAGCAATCGCTCAAGGCCTCTTCCTTTCTCTTCGTGTTAGGTAGGGTGACAGAGAGGCTGGAATGGAGAGCTTGCTGTGGATAAAGACAAGGTCACATTTGCCAAGGAGAGTCATGGTTGAGCACTTCTTTAACGTGTCCCCTTCAGTGGATACTGGTTGCCTCTCTATCCTTAATAACATCACTTCCATTTTCAGCATTCAAAAAGGTAGGTCCTTGAGTCACAGATGAAAACAGCACCATATATGAGCAAACAATACCTTACAGCAATATCCCCCTAGACATTGGCATCTGTTAGATTATATCACTGTGCTAAAGGCTGCAAGGCTATTGCACAGGCCTTAGCCTTGTGTCCAAACATAACAATGTTGAAACAAAAATTGTTTGACCAATGCCAAACCTCTAATATCTCAATCAGGAGATTATTGAAAATCTGCCAAAGTATCCAACTTGAAACTTTAACTGTTTCTCTTCCCACAGATGCTACCTGACATGCTGCATGTTTCCAACAATTTCTAATTAAAGCAACAATTTAACCTTTGGGTGGATGAGTATTTCAAGTATAGTCAGGATATGGTTGCACATCTTATTTCCAAAGTGATTGCTAGAACAGTACAATACACAAGGGTGGAGACTGCAAATGCTGGCATTTTGAGCTCTCCATAAATCAGGCAGCACCCGTGGAGGGAATGGACAGATGACATTTTGGGTCTGGGCCCTTATTCAGACTGATGGGAGTACAGGGTAGAACATTTTAAAAGAGTGGGAATGGGGTGAAACATGACAGGTAATGGGTGGACGATGGAGGGGATCATTGGCAGATGGGTGAAGTAAGTGACAAAGGTTAGAGGTGAAAAAACAAAAGAATGGCTGGGAAGGAAAGAATAGATGTGAAATGTAAAGCTTATGGGGATTATATGAATGGAAGGGAACATGGAGTTGAATGAGGGAGGATTAAAGGGGAATATGGGACATGGATGTGAGATGAGAATACAGGGGAGGGGAAAAGGGTAGGGTGACGTGAGAAAGTGGGAGATGTATGTGTACTGGATGGGGTAGGGTAGGGAGCATGGTATTAAGGTAACAAGTAATGCAAAGAATTACATTATCGTGATGTACTTTTAAATCTGGGAACTAGGTCTGTCAGCATTTGCACTTTGTAAACATTAGTTAATTAAAGCCCGTCCCACTTTCACGACCCAATTGGCGACCTCTGCCGAGTTTGCTCTCGACTCATACTCGCAGCATGGTCGCCTCGAGGTCGTAGGTGGTCTTTGTAACTCTTCCTCATGCTCGTGAGTGGTCTCTGCGCACTCGTGGTTTCAATAGGTTGTGCCGTTTTTTCCAGCCCGATAAAAAAATGTCCATGAGTAAAAAAAGTTGGCATGGACAAAATTGATACTTTTGACTCGCAGGTAGGTCATGATGGTAGTCGTTGGTCTGTAAATGGCCCGAGGAAAAATAATGCAAGCATGACATCATTTTATCATTTGATCATTTTCCACTCGTAGCTAGTCGTAGTTGGTCTTAGTTGTGGAAGACTGAGGTCAAGGGGGGTTGCAGAAGGTCGTAGACATAGTCGTAGGAGGTAGGAGGTCTTTTACTTCGGCGAGTCAACACGAACTTGGCATTTTTTCAACTCATCTAGGGTCTTCTAAACTCGTGGATTAGATCATCCAAGTGTGACAGGCCCTTCAGTTGTTTTAATTTAACTACAATTGAAATAGATTAAGAAAATGTAAAAGAAAAACACTTTAATTGATCAGTGATGAGTTTAAGTTAAAATTTCATTACGTTTATTTTCAATTGGTCAGCAAAAACTCAATACATAAGAAATATGTATGTAAATATTCAAACTACAAAGACATAAAAATGTTCAGGTACGAAATAGCTTTTCTTCCTTCAGAACTACAAATATCCTCGAGGATG